>NC_086444.1:356307773-356497526 GCF_028390025.1 Pseudophryne corroboree | reverse complement strand
AATGGCGTTCAACCGCCACGCCGTCAAAGGCAGCCTCGGTAAGATCTGATACACGCCCGAACCTTGCTGTAACAGTTCCTGCCATAGAGGAAGATGCCAGGGATCTTCTATGAATGAATCTTGAAGAACTGGATACCAAACCCTTCTCGGCTAGACCGGAACAATGAGGATCGCCGGAACCTCTGTTCTCCTACAGTCAACCCCTTCAGCAGAGCTGAAGCAGAGAGGACACCTAGACCGACTGAAAACACCCCAGGTGTCACGAGGGCGTCCACTGCTATAGCTTGAGTGTCCCTTGACCTGGAACCATATTCCTGAGGACTCTCGTTGAGGCGAAACGCCAACCTGCCCCATTGAGGCACTCCTCAAAGACTTGTCATTTCTGTAAAACTTCTCGATGACGACAGTAATTCTCCCGGATGGAGAGCGCGTCTGCAGAGGAAATCTATTTCTCCGTCGTTTACGCCCGGAACTAAGACTGCTAATATAACGATTACCAGTCTTTCCACCGAGCGGAAAACTATTTCAGCTTCTGCCACTGCCGCTTTGCTCCTTGTTTCGCCCTAGCGGCTTACTGACGTCACTGCTGTCAAGTCGTCCGACAGAATTAACACGGGCAGATCATGAAGAAAAAGTTCTTACTTCAAGAAAGCTTATTGTAGACAAGCTTCGCAGCTTGACCTTTTCCACTGAAAATACGTTCCATGCAAGGACTGCTCCCCAGCCTCGAAAATCTGCATACATGGACACCAGGATCTAACCCTGGAACCCAAACCTTCGTCCCTCTAGGAGGTGAAAACTGAGCAGACACCACAGGAGCTATATCCCGGCCATTAGACTTATATTCCGATGCATGCTAGAGAGACCCGGACCACATACCCAACAGGTCCCGTGAAAACCACTCTGGCATTTGACCTGCTCACCGAAAAGGCCCATAGGTCGCATCAAATTTCTTCATCAATGGAACATATAGATGAAAGAAAATGCAAAGATGGTGCTTCACTCCAACGGTGCAGCAACCCAACAGACAGGACAGTCACCTCAGTCCCTTAATAGCTTCTAAAATGTTCTCGTAATTGCTGTGGTGCGCTCCCTGGGTTAATTATCGACAGTCTTTTCTCAGTCCAATGCTAACGGATATATGTTCATCAACATTTGGTCATAAAACAACGGGAAAGGTCCAAGTATCTTCTCTCCAAAAATACAGATTTAGTGGGGTGTCAAAAAGCCCACCCAAGATCGCATGGGAGGTTACTTCCCGGGATTTGCAGCAACAGTCAACCAATGCAGATTCTCGGCTGGTTTTATTCCCCTCTGGTCATCGACGGTCCCTCCAATCAATCACCAACGCGTTTCAGCTCTATATATGAGCCTTCCTCAAGGTGTGTGCATAAATATATATATATATATATATATATATATATATATATATATATATATATATATATACACACACACACACACACACACACACACACACACACATACACATACAGAGATAAGGCAGTTACAGGATGTTAAGATACTCTCAGTAAAAAACAGTTGATGCCGACAGGGTCCCCCGCATACAACTGTGTCCTCCAAATAGTGTTCCCTTTAGACAATTAAGCAACTACCGACCTGCCGACACTACATCCACTGCATCGAGGACCAATAGGCGATCCCAGTTAGTGACAGAGCACTGATTCCTGTCGACACATATCGACTAAAAAGCTATAGTGAGCATTCTGACCAGGGAATCACAAAGTACATGCACAACAGACTGTAGTATACGTCCATTTAACTTACCAAGTGCTATATCCAAACACTGTGTCCCCCCACGATTGTACAATGGCGGGGACCTGGAGGAAAATGGTGCTGAACGAGATGTGAGGGTGAAGCCCCGCCACTTCTCGGCGCGCTTAAGCCCGCTAACTATACATTCCTTTTTTCCCCACAGGAGGCCCCTATACAGTGTCTACCCACTGTATATAACAAGTACCCCTTAAAAAGGTGTTCATCATGCTGCCCAGGGCGTCTCCCCCCCCCCCTGCACCCGTGCGAGCCTCCGGCGCGGGAGTTAAAGGCGCGCTGTGCTTTATGTTTGCAGGGACTGGGACACTGCCTATACAGTACAGAAGTGTACACCCTGAACAAAATGTCCAACATGCTGCCCAGGGCGCCCCCTCCCCCTCGCGCCCCGCACCCCCGTGAACCTCAGGCGTGGTAGTAAATGGCACGCAGCGCTGCATAATGTTGGAGGGGAAAGGGACACTGTCCACAAACAGTACATAATGACTACCCCCTGAACAAATGCATAACATGCTGCCCAGGGCGCCCCCCCCCCCCTTCTGAGCCTCCGGCGTGGGAGCAACTGGCGCGCAGCGCTGTTCATGCTGGCGGGGGTATGGGACACGGTGCCCAGGCACAGAGAAAGCTTTTTTAATGCCAGCCTTGTTAAAAGACCAGTAACTTGCTGCCCAGAGCACTCCCCCCCCCCAGCGCCCTGCACCCTGTGAGTGCCATTGTGTGGGAGCATGGAGCGCAGCGCAACCGCTGCGCTTACCTCCGTTACCGAAGTCTTCTGCCGTCACTGAAGTCTTCTTGTCTTCCAATACTCACCCGGCTTCTTTCTTCTGGCTTCTGTGAGGGGGGTGACGGCGCGGCTCCGGGAACCAGCAGCTAGGCGAACCAAGTGATCGAACCCTCTGGAGCTAATGGTGTCCAGTAGCCAAGAAGCAGAGCCCTTGAACTAAGAAGAAGTAGGTCTGACTTCTCTCCCCTCATTCCCACGATGCAGGGAGCCTGTAGCCAGCAGGTCTCTCTGAAAATAAAAAACCTAACCCAAAGTCTTTTAGAGAAACTCAGTAGAGCTCCCCTAGTGTGTGTCCATTCACTCCTGGGCACAAAGTCTAACTGAGGTCTGGAGGAAGGGCATAGAGGGAGGAGCCAGTTCACACCCAGTTTAAGTCTTTATAGTGTGCCCAAGCTCCTGCGGATCCGTCTATACGCCATGGTCCTTTTGGAGTCCCCGGCATCCTCCAGGACAGAGGTTCTCAAACTCGGTCCACGGGGGGGCCCACACAGTGCATGTTTTGCAGGTCTCCTCACAGAATCGCAAGTGAAATAATTAGCTCCACCTGTGGACCTTTTAAAATGTGTCAGTGAGTAATTAATACACCTGTGCACCTGCTGGGTTACCTGCAAAACATGCACAGTGTAGGCTCCCGAGGACCGAGTTTGAGAACCTCTGCTCTAGGACGTAAGAGAAATGCAAATTAAATGAACAGACGAGAAATCTAAATCATATTAATATTTGGTGGGACCACCCTTTGCCTTTAAAACTGCATCAAATCTTCTAGGTATGCTTGCACACAGTTTTTGAAGGAACTCGGCAGAGATGTTGTTCAATGCATCTTGGAGAACTAACCACAGATCATTTGTAGATGTAGGCTTGCTCAAATCCTTCCGCCTCTTCATGTAATTCCAGACGGACTCGATGTCGAGATCAAGGCTCTGTGGAGTCTATATCATCACTTTCAGGACTCCTTGTTCTACTTTACTCTGAAGATCGTTCTTAAGGACATTGGCTGTATGTTTGGGGTCGTTATCCTGCTGCAAAAAAACTTTGAAGCCAATCTGACGCCTCCCTGCCTGTATTTCTCAGCATTGAGGATACCAATAATCCTGACCAAATCCCTAACTCCATTTGCTGAAATGCAGCCCCAAACTTGCTTCACTGTTACAGGTTGAGTATCCCATATCCAAATATTCCGAAATACGGAATATTCCGAAATACGGACTTTTTTGAGTGAGACTGAGATAGTGAAACCTTTGTTTTTTGATGGCTCAGTGTACACAAACTTTGTTTAATACTCAAAGTTATTAAAAATATTGTATTAAATGAACTTCAGACTGTGTGTATAAGGTGTATATGAAACAAATGAATTCTGTGAATGTACACACACTTTGTTTAATGCACAAAGTTATAAAAAATATTGGCTAAAATGACCTTCAGGCTGTGTGTATAAGGTGTATATGAAACATAAATGCATTCTGTGCTTAGATTTAGGTCCCATCACCATAATATCTCGTTATGGTATGCAATTATTCCAAAATACAGAAAAATCCGATATCCAAAATTCCTCTGGTCCCAAGTATTTTGGATAAGGGATACTCAACCTGTACTGTATTGACACTCATTACTGTATTGCTCTCCAGCCCTACAGCAAACAAACTGCCTCTGTTACAGCTAAATAAAGTTTTGACTCCTCAGTCTAGAACACCTGCTGTCATTTTTCTGCACTTCAGTTCCTGTGTTTTCATGCATAGTTGAGTCGCTTGGCCTTGCTTCCACGTCAAAGGTATGGCATTTTGTTCGCAATTCTTCCATGAAGACCACTTCTGGACAGACTTCTCCGAACAGTAGATGGATGTACCTTTGTCCCAGTGGTTTCTGACAGTTCTGAGCTGAAAGTACTGCTGGACATCTTCCAATTTCGATGGGAAGTAAGCATGATTGCCTTGTATTTCATATTATGCACTAAGTTTCCTTAACCGTCCACTGCGTTTTTGGTTCTCAACGTTGCCTATTTCTTGGTGCTTCTTCAAAAGAGCTTGAACAGCACACCTTAAAACACCAGTCTGCTTTGAACTCTTTGCCTGGGAGAGACCTTGCAAATGCAATATAACCACTATTGTGTCTTGTTGCTGTGCACAGTCTTGCCATGGTGTATGACCTGTGATAAGAAACGGTCTTTCATAACCTCACCTTTCTTGCAGAGTTTGTCTGTTCCTCACCCAGTTTTAAGCCTCCTACAAAGCTGTTTCTAGTAATGACTGTGGGGATAATTCAGACACGATTGCGGAGGTGCGTTTTCGCACAGCGGGCGATCAGGTCTAAACTGCGCTTGCACCGCAATGCGCCAGCGCGTCAAACGACTGCACCGGGCATCAGTGCATAGCGACAGGATGGTGGGAAAAAAGCGATCGCAAAAGTGATTCACAGGAAGAGGCCGTTTGTGGGTGGCAACTGACCGTTTTAAAGTAGTGTCCGGAATAAAGCAGGCAGACTCAGGCGTTTGGGGGGAGGGTGTCTGATGTCCGCTCCGGCCCAGATCACCAGCAATCCATCGCAGCGGCAGAGTAAGTCCTGGGCTGAGCAGAGACTGTACAAACTGATGTTTTTGTCCAGCTCTGCTACAACTGCGATCACACACCTGCACAGAACATTTCCCCTCCCCCTGTAGGCGGCCACTACCTGATCACAAGGCTGCAAAAAAAAAAAAAAAAACGCACCCCAGCGATCAGGTCTGAATTACCCTGTGTTTCAACCAATATATGAAAATGGTGATCATTTACACCCGTTTGGTTAATCATACACCTAACTATAATCCTACAAAAATCGCTGACTTTGTGCAATTGTACCTAGAAGAATAGATGCGGTTTTGAAGACAAAGGATGGTCACACCAAATATCGATTTGAATTAGATTTCTCTTCTGTTCATTCACTTTGCAATTATACTGATAAAAAAACCTTAACACTTTTGAAAACATTCTTACTTTACAGCATTTGTTCCACACCTGCCTAAAACTTTTGCACAGTATTGTGTAATTAATATACATTTTATATACATGTTTCACAAAAAAGTGAGACCTAACAGTGGAAGGTGTCAAAAGTGATTATAAAACAGTGTAATGATCATTAACAAATACACCCATAAACTTAAAATTAATAGATTCAGCGTTTATCTGAAATTACTGTATTCAACAACTTAAGTCAGCCAACTAGATATCGGGATCGGTACGAGATCCCGCCACCTGGGATGCTAAACATCAGGATCCCGACATAGGCATGCCGAGCGGCGGAATGCCGACAAGTGGGGCGAGCGCAACTAAGCCCCTTTGCGGCTTCGGTGGCGAGCTACGCTCTCCACATGTTCTATTTCCCTCCATAGGTGTCGGTGGCGATATGGTGGCCTCGTCGGGTTCCTGATGTCAGTATTGTGACAGCCGGGATCCCAACTATTGGTATGCTGACTGCATACCTAGATATCAGAGGGCCAGCTGTATATTATGGCTCCAGACTGTGCGCTACAAACAAGTGCCAAAATCTACTCCAGACTGTGCGCTACTGACAGCAAGTACCAAAATCTATTCCAGATAGTGCACTACTCACAGAAGTTTCAAATATCCATTCCGGTTTGTGTGCTATTCAGAGCAAGTACAGTATTGAGTTCTAAGTGGGGCCCTATTCATCTAAATCACTACATCAAGTCCCAGGCTGAGCATTATAGAAATCAAGAGACAGCATTCGCTATAAGTAGTGCACCATGCAATACAAACTATTACATCCATTCCAGACTTTCATCAATACAGCAGAATAGATTATTATTTTCCATCTCCGTGATGGATCTGAAGTTATGTATGAAGTATACATCTTTTCTGGGGCACACTTTTGACTGTATTGAAAAAAATTAAATGTAACCTTCATTTTGATTACACTTAAAATTGAGGCACAGACATACATATAGGTATAAATACCAATTTTTAAGCTAAAAATTAGTATGAAAGTGAAAATAGCTTTCCTTATATAATGTATTCGTTCTTCCACATGCAATGGGGAATATTTATAGGAAAGGAGCTCACTGGGCTCAATATATACGCCAATATTGTATTAGTGCTTCAATTGGATACGTAGCCTCTTATTTCTTGGGTACCAAAATCAATGTTGTCTGTTAAAAATAAAATACCTATGGTACCTAGTATTACTCGGTGGTCTCCCATCCAGGTACTGACCAGGCCCAACAGTGCATAGCTTCCAAGATCAGACGAGATTGGGCATGCCCAGTGTGGTATAACCGTAGGTCAGTATAATCCAACAAACATCATCAAGATTGGACACACAGATATGTATTATATAGGAGGCTTATACGGAGTATTAAATAATTCTCCAGATAAAGTGATGATGATGATGATAATAAAGCTAATTAAAGAGGAGAACATTCATGCATGGACTGATTTTTTTTTGTTTTTGTAATTTTTTTTTTCATATATATCTCTCAGCATCATAGAATTGATTTTTTTTCACTCAATGCATGCATGTTCTACTCTTTAATTGGTCATACCATCATAACTATATCTGGAGAATTATTCAATACTCAATTCAAGCCTCCTCTATAATACGTGTCTGTGTGTCCAATCTTGATGTTTGTTGGATTATACTGACCTAAGGTCATACCACACCGGGCATGCCCAATCTCGTCTGATCTTGGAAGCTATACACTGTTGGGCCTAGTCACTACCTGGATGGGAGACCATCAGGGTATACTATGTACCATAGGCATTCTATTTTAACACACAACATTGAGTTTGGCACCCAAGAAATAAGAGGCTATGTATCAAATTGAAGTACTAATACAATATTGGAGTTTATATTGAGCCCAGTGAGCTCCTTTCCTATAAATATTTCCTTATTGCATGTGGAAGAACTGGATGATTCTCCGTGATGCACGGGACATCTACACAAATTCAATCTACATACTTCTCCAAAATACCAAGATTTTGGTGCGTCTTAAATTACAGGGCAAGGCATTGCTACTGAGCAATTAAGTTTTCATATAGCAATTTCTTAACTGACCAATTTAAAAGAAATAAAAAATAAAAATTTACTCACCGGTAATTCTATTTCTCATAGTCCGTAGTGGATGCTGGGGACTCCATAAGGACCATGGGGATTAGCGGCTCCGCAGGAGACTGGGCACAACTATAAAGAAAGCTTTTAGACTACTGGTGTGCACTGGCTCCTCCCACTAAGACCCTCCTCCAGACCTCAGTTAGGATACTGTGCCCGGAAGAGCTGACACAATTAGGAAGGATTTTGAATCCCGGGTAAGACTCATACCAGCCACACCAATCACACCGTATAACTCGTGATACAATACCCAGTTAACAGCATGATAACAACTGAGCCTCTCAACAGATAGCTCAACAATAACCCTTTAGTTAAGCAATAACTATATACACAAGTATTGCAGACAATCCGCACTTGGGATGGGCGCCCAGCATCCACTACGGACTATGAGAAATAGAACTACCGGTGAGTAAATTCTTATTTTCTCTAACGTCCTAAGTGGATGCTGGGGACTCCGTAAGGACCATGGGGATTATACCAAAGCTCCCAAACGGGCGGGAGAGTGCGGATAACTCTGCAGCACCGAATGAGAGAACTCAAGGTCCTCCTCAGCCAGGGTATCAAATTTGTAGAATTTAGCAAACGTGTTTGCCCCTGACCAAGTAGCAGCTCGGCAAAGTTGAAGAGCCGAGACCCCTCGGGCAGCCGCCCAAGAAGAGCCCAATTTCCTCGTGGAATGGGCTTTCACTGATTTAGGATGCGGCAGTCCAGCCGCAGAATGTGCAAGCTGAATCGTACTACAGATCCAGCGAGCAATAGTCTGCTTAGAAGCAGGTGCACCCAACTTGTTGGGCGCATACAGGATAAAGAGCGAGTCAGTCTTCCTGACTCCAGCTGTCCTGGAAACATAAATTTTTAGGGCCCTGACTACATCCAACAACTTGGAAGCCACCAAGTCATTTGTAGCCGCAGGTACCACGATAGGTTGGTTCAGATGAAAAGCTGATACCACTTTGGGGAGAAACTGGGGACGAGTCCTCAATTCTGCCCTAACCATATGGAAAATCAGATAAGGGCTTTTACATGACAAAGCCGCCAATTCTGAAACACGCCTGGCCGAAGCCAAGGCCAACAACATGACCACTTTCCACGTGAGATATTTCAAATCTACGGTTTTCAGTGGCTCAAACCAATGTGACTTTAGGAAATCCACCACCACGTTGAGATCCTAAGGTGCCACTGGAGGCACAAAAGGGGGCTGAATATGCAGCACTCCCTTAACAAAAGTCTGAACTTCAGGTAGTGAAGCCAATTCTCTCTGGAAGAAAATCGATAGAGCCGAAATCTGGACCTTAATGGAACCCAATTTAAGGCCCATAGTCACCCCTGACTGTAGGAAGTGCAGGAACCGGCCCAGCTGAAATTCTTCCGTTGGGGCCTTCCTGGCCTCACACCACGCAACATATTTTCGCCATATGCGGTGATAATGGTTTGCGGTTACTTCTTTCATAGCTTTTATCAGCGTAGGAATGACTTCCTCCGGAATGCCCTTTTCCTTCAGGATCCGGTGTTCAACCGCCATGCCGTCAAACGCAGCCGCGGTAAGTCTTGGAACAGACAGGGCCCCTGCTGCAGCAGGTCCTGTCTGAGCGGTAGAGGCCATGGGTCCTCTGACATCATTTCTTGAAGTTCCGGATACCACGCTCTTCTTGGCCAATCCGGAACAATGAGTATAGTTCTTACTCCTCTTCTCCTTATTATCCTCAGTACCTTTGGTATGAGAGAAAGAGGAGGGAACACATAAACCGATCGGTACACCCACGGTGTTACCAGAGCGTTCACAACTATCGCCTGCGGGTCTCTCGACCTGGCGCAATATTTTTCTAGCTTTTTGTTTAGGCAGGATGCCATCATGTCCACCTGTGGTTTTTCCCACTGGTTTACAATCATTTGAAAGACTTCTGGATGAAGTCCCCACTCTCCCGGGTGGAGGTCGTGCCTGCTGAGGAAGTCTGCTTCCCAGTTGTCCACTCCCGGAATGAACACTGCTGACAGTGCTAACACGTGTTTTCCGCCCATCGGAGAATCCTTGTGGCTTCTGCCATCGCCGTCCTGCTTCTCGTGTCGCCCTGTCGATTTACATGGGCGACCGCCGTGATGTTGTCTGACTGGATCAGTACCGGCTGGTTTTGAAGCAGGGGTTTTGCCCGACTTAGGGCATTGTAAATGGCCCTTAGTTCCAGAATATTTATGTGCAGGGAAGTCTCCTGACTTGACCATAGTCCTTGGAAGTTTCTTCCCTGTGTGACTGCTCCCCAGCCTCGAAGGCTGGCATCCGTGGTCACCAGGACCCAGTCCTGTATGCCGAATCTGCGGCCCTCTTGAAGATGAGCACTCTGCAGCCACCATAGCAGAGACACCCTTGTCCTCGGAGACAGGGTTATCAGACGATGCATCTGAAGAAGCGATCCGGACCACTTGTCCAACAGATCCCACTGAAAGGTTCTTGCATGAAACCTGCCGAATGGAATCGCTTCGTAGGAAGCTACCATTTTTCCCAGGATCCGCGTGCAATGATGCACCGACACCGGTTTTGGTTTTAAGAGGCCTTTGACTAGAGATGACAGCTCCTTGGCCTTTTCCTCCGGGAGGAACACTTTTCTCTGTTCTGTATCCAGAACCATCCCTAGGAACAGCAGGCGTGTCGTAGGGACCAGCTGTGACTTTGGAATGTTTAGAATCCAGCCGTGCTGTTGTAGCACTTCCCGAGATAGTGCTACCCCTACCAACAACTGCTCTCTGGACCTCGCCTTTATCAGGAGATCGTCCAGGTACGGGATAATTAAAACTCCCTTCCTTCGAAGGAGTATCATAATTTCCGCCATTACCTTGGTAAAGACCCTCGGAGCCGTGGAGAGACCGAACGGCAACGTCTGGAATTGGTAATGACAATCTTGTACCACAAACCTGAGGTACGCCTGGTGAGGATGGTAAATGGGGACATGTAGGTAAGCATCCTTGATGTCCAGCGATACCATGTAATCTCCCTCGTCCAGGTTTGCAATAACCGCCCTGAGCGATTCCATCTTGAACTTGAATTTTTTTATGTATGTGTTCAAGGATTTAAAAATAAGATTTTACTTACCGATAAATCTATTTCTCATAGTCCGTAGTGGATGCTGGGGACTCCGTCAGGACCATGGGGAATAGCGGCTCCGCAGGAGGCAGGAGACAGGGCACAAAAGCAAGCTTTTAGGATCACATGGTGTGTACTGGCTCCTCCCCCTATGACCCTCCTCCAAGCCTCAGTTAGGTACTGTGCCCGGACGAGCGTACACAATAAGGAAGGATCTTGAATCCCGGGTAAGACTCATACCAGCCACACCAATCACACCGTACAACTTGTGATTTGAACCCAGTTAACAGTATGATAACAATGAAGTAGCCTCTAAAAAAGATGGCTCACAACAATAATAACCCGATTTTTTTGTAACAATAACTATGTACAAGTAATGCAGACAATCCGCACTTGGGATGGGCGCCCAGCATCCACTACGGACTATGAGAAATAGATTTATCGGTAAGTAAAATCTTATTTTCTCTAACGTCCTAGTGGATGCTGGGGACTCCGTCAGGACCATGGGGATTATACCAAAGCTCCCAAACGGGCGGGAGAGTGCGGATGACTCTGCAGCACCGAATGAGAGAACTCCAGGTCCTCCTCAGCCAGGGTATCAAATTTGTAGAATTTAGCAAACGTGTTTGCCCCTGACCAAGTAGCTGCTCGGCAAAGTTGTAAAGCCGAGACCCCTCGGGCAGCCGCCCAAGATGAGCCCACCTTCCTTGTGGAATGGGCATTTACAGATTTTAGCTGTGGCAGGCCTGCCACAGAATGTGCAAGCTGAATTGTACTACAAATCCAACGAGCAATAGTCTGCTTAGAAGCAGGAGCACCCAGCTTTTTGGGTGCCTACAATATAAACAGCAAGTCAGACTTTCTGACTCCAGCCGTCCTGGAATTATATATATATATATATATATATATATATATATTTTCAGGGCCCTGACAACGTCTAGCAACTTGGAGTCCTCCAAGACCCTAGTAGCCGCAGGCACCACAATAGGTTGTTTCAGGTGAAACGCTGACACCACCTTAGGAAGAAACTGGGGACGAGTCCGCAGTTCTGCCCTGTCCGAATGGAAAATCAAATATGGGCTTTTGTAAGACAAAGCCGCCAATTTTGACAATCGCCTGGCCGAGGCCAGGGCCAACAGCATGGTCACTTTCCATGTGAGATATTTCAAATCCACAGATTTGAGTGGTTCAAACCAATATGATTTGAGGAATCCCAACACTACGTTGAGATCCCACGGTGCCACTGGAGGCACACAAGGGCTGTATATGCAATACTCCCTTGACAAACGTCTGGACTTCAGGAACTGAAGCCAATTCTTTCTGGAAGAAAATCTATAGGTCCGAAACTTGAACCTTAATGGACCCCAATTTGAGGCTCATAGACACTCCTGTTTGCAGGAAGTGCAGAAATCGACCTAGTTGAAATTTTTTCGTGGGGCCTTCCTGGCCTCACCCACGCAACATATTTTTACCACATGTGGTGATAACGTTGTGCGGTCACCTCCTTCCTGGCTTTGACCAGGGTAGGTATGACCTCTTCCGGAATGCCTTTTCCCTTAGGATCCGGCGTTCAAACCGCCATGCCGTCAAACGCAGTCGCGGTAAGTCTTGGAACAGACAAGGTCCCTGCTGGAGCAGGTCCTTTCTTAAAGGCCGATGCCACGGTTCCTCTTGGAACAGACATGGTACTTGCTGAAAGCAAATCCCTTCTTAGCTCCCGAGGCCATTAGTCCTCTGTGAGCATCTCTTGAAGTTCCGGTTACCAAGTCCCTCTTGGCCAATCCGGAGCCACGAGTATAGTTCTTACTCCTCTATGTCTTATAATTCTCAATACCTTGGTTATGAGAAGCAGAGGAGGGAACACATACACCGACTGTTACACCCACGGTGTTACCAGGACGTCCACAGCTATCGCCTGAAGGTCTCGTGACCTGGCGCAATACCTGTCCCATTTTTTGTTCGGGCGGGACGCCATCATGTCCACCTTTGGTCTTTCCCAACGGTTCACAATCATGCGGAAAACTTCCCGATGAAGTTCCCACTCTCCCGGGTGGAGGTCGTGCCTGCTGAGGAAGTCTGCTTCCCAGTCGTCCACTCCCGGAATGAACACTGCTGACAGTGCTATCACATGATTTTCCGCCTAGCGAAAAATCCTTGCAGCTTTGCCACTGCCCTCCTGCTTCTTGTGCCGCCCTTTCTGTTTACGTGGGCGACTGCCGTGATGTTATCCCACTGGATCAATACCGGCTGACCTTGAAGCAGAGGTCTTGCTAAGCTTAGAGCATTATAAATTTGCTCTTAGCTCCAGTATATTTATGTGGAGAGAATTCTCCAGACTTGATCACACTCCTTGTGTGACTGCTCCCCAGCCTCTCAGGCTGGCCTCCGTGGTCACGAGTATCCAATCCTGAATGCCGAATCTGCGGCCCTCTAGAAGATGAGCACTCTGTAATCACCACAGGAGAGACACCCTTGTCCTTGGATATAGGGTTATCCGCTGATGCATCTGAAGATGCGATCCGGACCATTTGTCCAGCAGATCCCACTGAAGAGTTCTTGCGTGAAATCTGCCGAATGGAAGCGCTTCGTAATAAGCCACCATTTTTACCAGGACTCTTGTGCAATGATGCACTGACACTTTTCCTGGTTTTAGGAGGATCCCGATTAGCTCGGATAACTCCCTGGCTTTCTCCTCTGGGAGAAACACCTTTTCCTGGACTGTGTCCAGAATCATCCCTAGGACCAGCAGACGTGTCGTCGGAACAACTGCGGTTTTGGAATATTTAGAATCCACCGTGCTGTCGTAGAACTACTTGAGATAGTGCTACTCCGACCTCCAACTGTTCTCTGGACCTTGTTCTTATCAGGAGGTCGTCCATTTTCTTTGAAGACGAATCCTCCTTTCGGTCATTACCTTGGTAAGGACCCGGGGTGCCTTGGACAATCCAACGGCATCGTCTTGAAACTGATAGTGACAGTTCTGTACCACGAACCTGAGGTACCCTTGGTGAGAAAAGGCAAATTTTGGGACATGGAGGTAAGCATCCCTGATGTCCCGGGACACCATATAGTCCCCTTGTTCTTTGCTATCACTGCTCTGAGTGACTCCATCTGGATTTGAACCCTTGTAAGTGTTCAAATTTTTCAGATTTAGAATAGGTCTCACCTAGCCTTCAGTACCACCATATAGTGTGGAGTAATACCCCTTTCCTTGTTGTCGGAGGGGTAATTTTATTATCACCTGCTGGGAATACAGCTTGTGAATTGTTTTCAATACTGCCTCCCTGTCGGAGGGAGACATTGGTACAGCAGACTACAGGAACCTGCGAGGGGGGAAACCTCTCGACATTCCAATCTGTACCCCTTGGATACTACTTGTAGGATCCAGGGGTCCTGTACGGTCCCAGCGTCATGCTGAGAACTTGGTAGAAGCGGTGGAGGGCTTCTGTTCCTGGGAATGGGCTGCCTGCTGCAGTCTTCTTCCCTTTCCTCTATCCCTGGGCAGATATGACTCTTATGGGGACGAAAGGACTGAGGCTGAAAAGACGGTGTCTTTTTCTGCAGAGATGTGACTTAGGGTAAAAAACGGTGGATTTTCCAGCAGTTGCCCTGGCCACCAGGTCCCATGGACCGACCCCAAATAACTCCTCCCCTTTATACGGCAATACATCTTTGTGCCGTTTGGAATCTGCATCACCTGACCACTGTCGTGTCCATAAACATCTTCTTGCAGATATGGACATCGCATTTACTCTTGATGCCAGAGTGCAAATATCCCTCTGCGCATCTCGCATATATAGAAATGCATCCTTTAAATGCTCTATAGTCAATAAAATACTGTCCCTGTCAAAGGTATCAATATTTTTAGTCAGGGAATCCGACCAAGCCACCTCAGCTCTGCACATCCAGGCTGAGGCGATCGCTGGTCGCAGTAGAACACCAGCATGTGTGTGTATACTTTTTAGGATATTTTTCAGCCTCCTATCAGCTGGCTCCTTAAGTACGGCCCTATCCGTAGATGGTACCGCCACTTGTTCTGATAAGCGTGTGAGCGCCTTATCCACCCTGAGGGGTGTTTCCCACCGCGCCTTAACTTCTGGCGGGAAAGGGTATACCGCCAATAATTTTCTATCGGGGGAAACCCACGTCACACACTTCATTTAATTTATCTGATTCAGGAAAAACTACAGGTAGTTTTTTCACCTCACACATAATACCCTTTTTTGTGGTACTTGGAGTATCAGAAATATGTAACACCTCCTTCATTGCCCTTAACGTGTGGCCCTAAAAGAAAATACGTTTGTTTCTTCACCGTCGACACTGAAATCAGTGTCCGTGTCTGGGTCTGTGTCGACCGACTGAGGTAAAAGGGCATTTTACAGCCCCTGACGGTGTTTGAGACGCCTGGACAGATACTAATTTGTTCGCCGGCCCTCTCATGTCGTCAACCGGCTTGCAGCGTGTTGACATTGTCACGTAATTTCCATAAATAAGCCATCCATTCCGGTGTTGACTCCCTAGAGAGTGACATCACCATTTCAGGCAATTTGCTCTGCCTCCTCACCAATATTTTCCTCATACATGTCGACACACACGTACCGACATACAGCACACACATAGGGAATGCTCTGATAGAGGACAGGACCCACTAGCCCTTTGGGGAGACAGAGGGAGAGTTTGCCAGCACACACCAAAACGCTATAATTATCCAGGGACAACCTTTATATAAGTGTTCCTCCCTTATAGCATTTTAATGTATATACATATCGCCAAATCAGTGCCCCCCCTCTCTGTTTTAACCCTGTTTCTGTAGTGCAGTGCAGGGGAGAGCATGGGAGCCTTCCCACCAGCCTTTCTGTGAGGGAAAATGGCGCTGTGTGCTGAGGAGAATAGGCCCCGCCCCCTTTTTGGCGGGCTTCTTCTCCGGAGTTTTAGATATCTGGCAGGGGTTAAATACATCCATATAGCCTCAAGGGCTATATGTGATGTATTTTTCGCCATACAGGTATTATACATTGCTGCCCAGGGCGCCCCCCCCCAGCGCCCTGCACCCTCCGTGACCGCTGTGTGAAGTGTGCTGACAACAATGGCGCACAGCTGCAGTGCTGTGCGCTACCTGATGAAGACTGAGAGTCTTCTGCCGCCTGGTTCCGGACCTCTTCATCTTCAGCGTCTGCAAGGGGGGTCGGCGGCGCGGCTCCGGGACGAACCCCAGGGCGAGCCCTGTGTTCCGACTCCCTCTGGAGCTATGTCCAGTAGCCTAAGAATCCAATCCATCCTGCACGCAGGTGAGTTGAAAATCTCTCCCCTAAGTCCCTCGATGCAGTGAGCCTGTTGCCAGCAGGACTCACTGAAAATAAAGAACCTAAAAACTTTTTCTAAGTAACTCTTTAAGAGAGCCACCTAGATTGCACCCTTCTCGGCCGGGCACAAAAACCTAACTGAGGCTTGGAGGAGGGTCATAGGGGGAGGAGCCAGTACACACCATGTGATCCTAAAAGCTTGCTTTTGTGCCCTGTCTCCTGCCTCCTGCGGAGCCGCTATTCCCCATGGTCCTGACGGAGTCCCCAGCATCCACTAGGACGTTAGAGAAATTTAAAATGGGTCTCACCGAACCGCCCGGTTTCGGTACCACAAACATTGTGGAATAGTAACCCCTTCCTTGTTGAAGTAGGGGCACCTTTACTATCACTTGTTGTGAATACAGCTTTTGAATTGCCTGTAACACTGCCTCCCTGCCTGAGGGAGTGGTTGGCAAGGCAGATTTGAGGAAACGGCGGGGGGGAGACGTCTCGAATTCCAGTTTGTACCCCTGAGATACTACTTGAAGGATCCAGGGATCCACCCGTGAGCGAGCCCACTGATTACTGAAATTTTTGAGACGGGCCCCCACCGTACCTGGCTCCGCCTGTGGAGCCCCAGCGTCATGCTGTGGACTTAGAGGAAGCGGGGGAGGACTTTTGCTCCTGGGAACTGGCTGTATGCTGCAGCTTTTTCCCTCTACCCGCTTGCCCCTATTGGGCCGAAAGGACTGTACCTAATAATACGGTGCTTTCTTTGGTTGTGAGGGAACATGGGGTAAAAATGTAGACTTCCCAGCTGTTGCTGTGGAAACGAGGTCCGAGAGACCATCCCCGAACAATTCCTCACCCTTAT
Source organism: Pseudophryne corroboree (assembly GCF_028390025.1). NCBI lineage: Eukaryota > Metazoa > Chordata > Amphibia > Anura > Myobatrachidae > Pseudophryne > Pseudophryne corroboree. The sequence goes on along the minus strand of NC_086444.1, from coordinate 356,480,622 downwards.
AAGGCAGAACTTCCATGTGTCGTTTGGAATCTGCATCACCTGTCCACTGCCGAGTCCATAACCCTCTCCTGGCAGAAATGGACATTGCACTAATTTTGGATGCCAGCCGGCAAATATCCCTCTGTGCATCCCTCATGTATAAAAGTGCGTCTTTTATATGCTCTACGTTTAGCAAAATAGTGTCCCTGTCTAGGGTATCTATATTTTCTGACAGGGAATCTGACCACGCAGCAGCAGCGCTGCACATCCAGGCTGAAGCTATAGCCGGTCTCAGTATCACACCTGTGTGTGTGTATATATAGATTTCAGGATAGCCTCCTGCTTTCTATCAGCAGATTCCTTCAGGGCGGCCGTATCCGGAGACGGTAGTGCCACCTTCTTTGACAAGCGTGTGAGCGCTTTATCCACCCTAGGGGATGTTTCCCAACGTGACCTATCCTCTGGCGGGAAAGGGTACGCCATTAGTAACCTCTTAGAAATTACCATCTTTTTATCAGGGGAAGCCCACGCTTCTTCACACACTTCATTTAACTCTTCAGATGGAGGAAAAGCTACTGGTAGTTTTTTCTCTCCAAACATTATACCCTTTTTTGTGGTACCGGGGGTAACATCAGAAATGTGCAACACATTTTTCATTGCCTCAATCATGTAACGTGTGGCCCTACTGGAAGTTACATTAGTCTCTTCGTCGTCGACACTGGAGTCAGTATCCGTGTCGACATCTGTGTCAGCCATCTGAGGTAGCGGGCGTTTTAGAGCCCCTGATGGTTTTTGAGACGCCTGGGCAGGCACAGGCTGAGAAGCCGGCTGTCCCACATTAGGTATGTCGTCAAACCTTTTATGTAAGGAGTCGACACTATCACGTAATTCCTTCCACAGCACCATCCACTCAAGTGTCGACCCCACAGGGTGTGACATCACATTTACAGGCATCTGCTCCGCCTCCACATAAGCCTCCTCATCAAACATGTCGACACAGCCGTACCGACACACCGCAAACACACAGGGAATGCTCTGACAGAGGACAGGACCCCACAAAGCCCTTTGGGGAGACAGAGAGAGAGTATGCCAGCACACACCAGAGCGCTATATAACACTGGGATCCCACTATCAATGAGTGATTTCCCTATAGCTGCTTTTTTATATATATTACATATATATATATCTATACTGCGCCTAAATTTAGTGCCCCCCCTCTCTTTTTTACCCTTCTGTAGTTTTCTCAGACTGCAGGGGAGAGCCAGGGAGCTTCCTTCCAGCGGAACTGTGAGGGAAAAATGGCGCCAGTGTGCTGAGGGAGAAGGCCCCGCCCCCTTTTCGGCGGACTTTCTCCCGCTTTTTCTGTAATACTGGCAGGGGTAATTTTACATCTATATAGCCTCTGGGACTATATATGATGTATATTTTGCCAGCCAAGGTGTTATTTATTGCCCTCAGGGCGCCCCCCCCCCAGCGCCCTGCACCCATCAGTGACCGAAGTGTGAGGTGTACATGAGGAGCAATGACGCACAGCTGCAGTGCTGTGCGCTACCTTGGTGAAGACCGAAGTCTTCTGCCGCCGATTTTCCGGACCTTCTTCGTGCTTCTGGCTCTGTAAGGGGGACGGCGGCGCGGCTCCGGGAACGAACACCCTCTGGAGCTAATTGTGTCCAGTAGCCTAAGAAGCCCAAACTACCACCTGTTTGGTAGGTTCGCTTCTTCTCCCCTTAGTCCCTCACTGCAGTGAGTCTGTTGCCAGCAGATCTCAATGAAAATAAAAAACCTAAATATACTTTCTTTCTAGGTGCTCAGGAGAGCCCCTAGTGTGCATCCAGCTCAGCCGGGCACAAGAATCTAACTGAGGTCTGGAGGAGGGTCTTAGTGGGAGGAGCCAGTGCACACCAGTAGTCTAAAAGCTTTCTTTATAGTTGTGCCCAGTCTCCCGCGGAGCCGCTAATCCCCATGGTCCTTACGGAGTCCCCAGCATCCACTTAGGACGTTAGAGAAATTAAGAGTGTTAAGCACGGGACTTTATCTTCACTTTCTGTAGAATCACCCAAAATTATATAAGCAAATCTATATTTTCGCTTACATATTTATTTTTCACCTAAATTAGTACTTATACCTATAAATATCTATGTATATGTACGTCTGTTCCTCATCTTTTCTAAGTGCAATCAAAATCAAGGTAAAATTAAAAATTTTCAATACAACAAAAAGTGTGCCTCAGAAAAGACGAACTGTATAGTCGCTTCTGTCTTTTTGCCCTTGCAAAATCCTACTTCCTACATAGTTTAAATTAACTATCGTCTGGGAGCACCACCAACCCAGTGCTAACAATATTTGCTAACAATATTTGTATTCCCATTTGCTAACAATATTTGTATTCCCATAGCCTACTATATTTGTCTAATCAATAAAAAAACATATCTAGTGCAAATTTACATTGTTCTTGCATCAAAGTTATGCCCTGCTTCCAGTGGGAGCCCAACACTAAGGACAGGATGGCACACTGTATTCAGCTAACGCTGTTTATTATCAACCAGACTGTACCATCTATTCCACTCTGGTGCCAGGCCCAGCCATATCTTCCATCATTCTCAAGCTGTGTGTTTGCTTCTTGCTAAGACTTACATATATGCCTCCCGATGTTCGGGTGCATGCTGTGGAACTGGGTCAAACTTATCAATCTGGTTTATTAAGCAGTCCTGGGTCCAGTTGTCTCAGTACTCCAGGAGGCTCACCAGCCTGCCCCACATTCTGCCTGTCACCAATACTACTATCTGCATGAGGAGAAGCTTCATCAAGCTGCTCAGCTTCATCCCATCTTCTAACACAGAAGCCAGTCCTAGGGTACATGGTAAAGGTCAATTAAACCCACATGTGCTGCAAGATTAGTGAAAGTACATACTTACAGTAGATCAAACACTATACCATCAGGAGTGCAAACAGGATATTCAAAGGGCTGTAAGGACAAGCTGAAAAGCAAAAATGCAATTAATTATATTTTACTTATAAGATGCCACAAGTGTTCCATAGGACCATACAAAGGGCATAGAACATACAAACAAATAGCACAAGTACAAACCATTGCAATTAATTCTACAACTGTATATAAATACATAATTACAATAATAAGATTTTAAACCTACCGGTAAATCTTTTTCTCGTAGTCCGTAGAGGATGCTGGGGACTCCGTAAGGACCATGGGGAATAGACGGGCTCCACAGGAGACATAGGCACTAAAAAGAACTTTAGGTATGAGTGTGCACTGGCTCCTCCCTCTATGCCCCTCCTCCAGACCTCAGTTAGAGAAACTGTGCCCAGAGGAGACGGACAGTACGAGGAAAGGATTTTGTAAATCCAAGGGCAAGATTCATACCAGCCACACCATTCACACCGTAATACATGGGAGATACGAACCAGTCAACAGTATGAAACAAAACCAGTATCAGTCCAAAACTGATCCAACTGTAAAACATAACCCTTATGTAAGCAACAACTATATACAAGTCTTGCAGGATGTTGTCCGCACTGGGACGGGCGCCCAGCATCCTCTACGGACTACGAGAAAAAGATTTACCGGTAGGTTTAAAATCTTGTTTTCTCTTACGTCCTAGAGGATGCTGGGGACTCCGTAAGGACCATGGGGATTATACCAAAGCTCCCAAACGGGCAGGAGAGTGCGGACGACTCTGCAGCACCGAATGAGCAAACGCTAGGTCCTCATCAGCCAGGGTATCAAACTTGTAGAATTTTGCTAAAGTGTTTGAACCCAACCAAGTTGCTGCTCGGCAAAGTTGTAATGCCGAGACGCCCCGGGTAGCCGCCCAAGAAAAGCCCACCTTCCTAGTGGAATGGGCCTTAACCGAATTCGGTAACGGCAATCCAGCCGTAGAATAAGCCTGCTGAATCGTGTTACAGATCCAGCGAGCAATAGTCTGCTTAGACGCAGGAGCGCCAACCTTGTTGGCTGCATACAGGATAAACAGAGCCTCTGTTTTCCTAACCCGAGCCGTTCTGGCCACATAAATTTTCAATGCCCTGACCACATCCAGGGACTCTGAATCCTCCACTTCCCTTGTAGCCACAGGCACCACAATAGGTTGGTTCATATGAAAAGAAGAAACCACCTTAGGCAAAAATTGAGGACGAGTCCGCAACGCAGCTCTATCCACATGGAAAATCAGATAAGGGCTTTTGTAAGACAAAGCCGCCAACTCAGACACTCGCCGCGCCGAAGCCAAGGCCAATAACATGACCACTTTCCAAGTGAGATACTTCAACTCAACTGTTTGACGTGGTTCAAACCAGTGAGACTTAAGAAACCGTAACACCACGTTAAGGTCCCATGGTGCCACCGGAGGCACAAAAGGAGGCTGGATATGCAGCACCCCCATCACGAAAGTCTGGACTTCCGGAAGAGAAGCCAATTCTTTTTGAAAGAAAGTGGATAGGGCCGAAATCTGAACCTTAATGGAGCCTAACTTTAGGCCCAAATTCACTCCAGTTTGCTGGAAGTGGAGAAAACGGCCCAGATGGAATTCTTCTGGAGGAGCAGTCTTGGCTTCACACCAAGACACATACTTCCTCCAGGTACGGTGATAATGTTTCGATGTCACCTCCTTCCTAGCCTTAATCAGAGTAGGAATGACCTCATCTGGAATGCCCTTCTCCACTAGGATCCTGCGTTCAACCGCCATGCCATCAAACGCAGTCGCGGTAAGTCCTGGAACAAACAGGGACCTTGTTGTAACCGGTCTTCCCTGAGAGGAAGAGGCCACGGATCTTCTGTGAGCATTTCCTGCAGATCCGGATACCAGGCCCTTAGAGGCTAATCTGGAACAATGAGAATTGCCTGAACCCCTCTTCGTCTTATGATTCTCAGTATTTTTGAGATGAGAGGAAGAGGAGGGAACACATAGACCGACTGAAACACCCACGGTGTCACCAGTGCGTCCACTGCAACCGCCTGAGGGTCCTTTGACCTGGCACAATATCTCGGAAGTTTCTTGTTGAGACGTGAAGCCATCATGTCTATTTGAGGCAGTCCCCACTGACTTGCAATCTCTGCAAAGACTTCCTGATGAAATCTCCACTCTCCTGGATGCAGATCGTGTCTGAAGTTCCTGGGCCTTTTCTTTTGGAATAAAAACCCTCTTTTGTTCCGTGTCCAGAATCATGCCTAGGAAAGGCAATCGGGTCGTTGGAACTAACTGTGACTTTGGTAGGTTTAGGATCCAACCGTGTTGTTGCAACACCCTCAGGGAGAGTGATACGCTGTCCATCAATCATTCTCTCGATCTCGCTTTTATCAGGAGATCGTCCAAGTATGGGATAATTGTGACACCCTGCTTGCGCAGGAGCACCATCATCTCTGCCATTAATTTGGTAAAAATCCTCGGGGCCGTGGAAAGCCCAAACGGAAACGTCTGAAATTGGTAATGACAATCCTGCACCACAAATCTCAGGAACGCCTGATGAGGTTGATAAATGGGGACATGAAGGTATGCATCCTTTATGTCCAGGGACACCATATAATCTCCCCCCTCCAGACTTGCGATGACCGCTCTGAGCGATTCCATCTTGAACTTGAACCTCTTCAAGTATAGGTTTAAGGATTTTAAATTCAGAATGGGTCTGACCGAACCGTCCGGTTTCGGGACCACAAACAGGGTTGAGTAATAGCCCATCCCCTGCTGAAGCGGGAGAACTTTGACCACCACTTGTTGAAGGCACAACTTCTGAATTGCTGCCAGAACTACCTCCCTCTCTGGGGAAGAAGTCGGAAGTGACGAATTGAAAAACCGGCGAGGAGGCACCTCTTCGAATTCCAGCTTGTACCCCTGGGAAACAATGTCTATTGCCCAGGGATCCACCTGAGAGTGAACCCAGACCTGGCTGAACAGACGAAGACGTGCCCCCACAGGAGCGGACTCCTCCCGCGGAGCCCCAGCGTCATGCGGTGGATTTAGTAGAAGCTGGGGAGGACCTTTGTTCCTGGGAACTGGCTGTAGTTGGCAGCTTTTTCCCCTTGCCCTTACCTCTGGCAAGAAAGAAAGATCCCCGAGCTCTCTTGGATTTATGCGACCGAAAGGACTGCATCTGATAATGTGGCGCTTTCTTAGGCTGTGAGGAAACATAAGGTAAAAAAGTTGGATTTACCTGCAGTAACCGTGGAAACCAGGTCTGCGAGACCTTCTCCAAACAATTCCTCACCCTTGTAAGGTAAAACCTCCATATGCCGTTTTGAATCGGCATCATCCGTCCACTGTCGGGTCCACAGTGCTCGCCTGGCAGAAATCGCCATAGCATTCGCTCTGGACCCCAGTATGCCTACATCCCTCTGAGCCTCTCTCATATAAAGGACCGCATCCTTAATATGGCCCAGGGTCCATAAAATAGTTTCCTTATCCATTGTATCCATATCAGTAGATAAGGTATCGGTCCACGCTATAACAGCGCTACAAACCCAGGCCGACGCTATTGCCGGTCTGAGTAAGGTACCGGTATGAGTGTAAATTGACTTCAAGGTAGTTTCCTGCTTGCGATCCGCAGGATCCCTGAGGGCAGCGGTATCCTGAGACGGCAGCGCCACCTTTTTGGAAAGGCACGTCAACGCCTTGTCCACCCTTGGGGAGGATTCCCATCGTATCCTGTCCTTGATCGGGAAAGGATACGCCATAAGAATCCTTTTGGGAATCTGCAGTTTCTTGTCTGGAGTTTCCCAAGCACTTTCAAATAACTCATTTAATTCAAAAGAAGGTGGAAAAGTAACCTCAGGCTTCTTTTCTTTAAACATGTGGATTTTTGGATTAGGCACCGCGGGGTCATCTATAATATGCAGCACATCCTTTATAGCAATAATCATATAATGAATACTCTTTTCCAATTTTGGCTGCAACCTCGCATCATCATAATCGATACTGGATCATGTATCAGAATCAGAATCTGTGTCGATATCAGTGTCAACTACCGGAGAAAGTGGGCGTTTTTGAGACCCCAAAGGCCCCTGTGACATAGGGAAAGGCAGGGTATGACCCTCTGTACTGTCCCTGGACTCTGCTTTGTCCAAACGTTTGTGCAATAAATTCACATTTGCATTTAAAATATTCCACATTTCCATCCAGTCATGTGTCAGCGTTGCCGACGGAGACACCACACTCGCGCTTCACCTCATCCCTAGGAGAGCCTTCCGCTTCAGACATGCCGACACGCACGTACTGACACACCACACACTCAGGGAATACTATCTGGAGACAGTTTCCCCACAAGGCCCTTTGGAGAAACAGAGAGAGTATGCCAGCACACACCCAGCGCCAATAACCCTGGACAAAAAAATTACCCAGATACAGCGCTATTTGTATATTCACTGCGCCAATTTATGTGCCCCCCCTTCTTTAAAACCCTCTGTCACCGGTGATCAGCAGGGGAGAGTCCGGGGAGACAGCTTCTCAGCGTGCGCTTGTGGAGAAAATGGCACTGGTGAGTGCTGAGGGAGAAGCCCCGACCCTCAGTGGCGGGCTTCGGTCCCGCTCTTTGAACAAACTGGCGGGGAACCAAAACACACAAATAAGTGTATATTTACTTACAGCCAGTCCTAGAGGAATACATTGCTTCCCAAGTTCTCGTCACATAAATCTTCAGAGCCCTCACGACATCCAAGGACTTTGAAGTAATTGAGGAGTCAGTAGCCACTGGCACCATAATAGGTTGGTTGATATGAAATGCCGACACAACCTTCGGAAGAAACTGCTGACGAGTCCGGAGCTCAGCTCTATCTTCATGGAAGATCAAGTAAGGGCTTTTACAGGATAAAGACCCCAGCTCGGAGACACGTCTAGCAGAAGCCAAGGCCAACAAAGTGACCACCTTCCATGTAAGAAATTTGAGCTCCACCTCATGTAGAGGATCAAACCAATCCGACTGGAGGAACTGCAACACCACATTAAGGTCCCATAGCGCCGTAGGCGGTACAAAGGGAGGTTGGATATGCAGAACACCCTTCAAAAAGGTCTGAACCTCAGGGAGGGCAGCCAATTGCTTCTGAAAGAAAATGGATAAGGCTGAAATCTGGACCTTCACAGATCCCAACCTCAGACCCATATCCACTCCTGCCTGCAAGTAGAGGAGGAAACGCCCCAGTCGAAAATTCCTCCGCAGGAAACTTCTTGGACTCGCACCAAGAAACAAATTTCTTCCAAATACGATGGTAATGTTTAGACATTACCCCTTTCCTAGCATGTATCAGGGTAGGAATAACCTTCTTCGGAATGCCCTTCTGAGCAAGAATCAGGCGCTCAACTTCCATGCAGTCAAACGTAGCTGCGGTAAGTCTTGATAGGCGAACGGCCCCTGCTGCAGCAGGTCCTCCCGAAGAGAAAGAGGCCTTGGCTCTTCTTGCAGTACATTCAGAAGGTCCGTGTACCAAGCCCTTCTTTGCCAGTCTGGGACAATGAGGATCGCTTGAACCCTTGTTCTCCTTATGAGCTTTAGGATTCTTAGGATGAGTGGGAGTGGTGGAAACAGGTATACTGACTGGAACACCCACAGAGACACCAGGGCATCCACTGCCACTGCCTATGGGACCCTCGACCAGGAACAATAAAGTTGAAGCTTCTTGTTGAGACGAGAGGCCATCATGTCTATTTGGGGTAAACCCCAAAGATCTGTTATTTCCTTGAACACCTCCGGATGGAATCCCCACTCTCCTGGATGGAGATCGTGTCTGCTGAGGAAGTCTGCTTCCCAGTTGTCTACTGCCGGAATGAAGATGGCTGACAGCGCCAACACATGCTTTTCTGTCCAGAGGAATATTCTTGTTACCTCTGACATTGCCGCTCTGCTCTTCGTTCCGCCCTGTCGGTTTATGTAAGGCACTGTTGTTACGTTGTCCGACTGCACTTGAATGGCCCAATTTCTCAGAAGAGGGGCCACCTGAAGAAGACCGTTGTAGACTGCTCTTACTTCCAGGATGTTGATGGGCAGTCCGGCTTCCAGGCTTGACCACCGTCCTTGGAAGGTTACTCCTTGAGTGACTGCTCCCCAGCCCCGGAGGCTCGCATCTGTTAGCAGGACCCAGTCCTGAATCCCGGACCTGCGGCCTTCCAAGAGGTGAGGCAATTGGAGCCACCAGAGGACAGAAATCCTTGCCCTTGGCGACAAACGAATTCTCTCATGCATGTGGAGGTGAGATAACAACCACTTGTCCAGGAGATCCAGTTGGAAAGGCCGAGCATGGAACCTCCCGTACTGGAGAGTCTCGTAGGAGGCTACCATCTTTCCCAATAGGCGAATGCATTGGTGAACAGACACCCAGGGTGGCTTCAAGACATCCTGGACCATGGATTGGATCACCAAGTCTTGTCCCGCGGAAGAAACACCCGCTGCACTTCCGTATCCCGGATCATTCCCAGAAATGACAATCTCTGGGTTGGTTCCAAATGTGACTATGGAAAATTCTGAATCCATCCGTGACTTTGAAGCAGTCGTGTTGTGAGAACAATGGACTGCAGCAGCTTCTCCTTGGACGATGCCTTTATCAGGAGATTGTCCAGATAAGAGATGATGTTCACACCCTGCTTGCGGAGTAGTATCATCATTTCCGCCATCACCCTTGGTAAACCCCATTGGTGCTGTGGAGAAGCCAAATGGCAGGGCCTGGAACGGAAAATGACAGTCCAGGAGTGCAAAGCGGAGATAAGCCTGATGCGGCAGCCAGATCGGAATGTGAAGGCACGCATCTTTGATATCCAGTGATACCAGGAATTCCCCCTCTTCCAGACCTGATATCACCGCCCTGAGAGACTCCATCTTGAACTTGAACTCCTTTACAAAGGAGTTCAATGATGTTAGGTTTAGAATGGGCCTGACCGAACCGTCCGGTTTCGGTACCACGAAAAGGTTCGAATAGTAACCTTTGGTCAGCATGTGAGGTGGCACCGGCACAATGACCTGTGCCTCCACCAGCTTCTGGACAGCGTCTTGAAGCACTGTGCTGTCCTCCAACAGAGTTGGTAAGCCCAACTTGAAAAAACGATGAGGAGGGAGACTTTGAAATTCCAGCCTGTATCCCTGAGACTCAATATCCACTACCCAGGGATCCAGGCCGGACAATACCCAACCATGACAGAACTGTCTTGAGTCTTGCTCCCACAGGTCCCACCTCCGGGCCGTGACATCCACCATCATGCGGAAGACTTTGGGGTACCTGAAGCAGGCTTCTGGTCCTGGGAACCTGCAGTGGCAGGTTTCTTGGACTTAACCTTACCTCCCCTAAAGAAGGTATTGTATGATCTGGCCATTCTAGGCTTGTTAGGCCGAAAAGGACTGCTGCGCAGCTGTGGAGAAAGATTTCTTCGGAGCAGGTGCTGCTGAGGGAAGAAACGGAGACTTACCCGATGTAGCAGTGGATGTCCATGAGTATAGAGCTTCCCCCAAAGAGAGCCTAACCTGTATAGGGTAGCGACTCCACACTTCTTCTGTATTCCGCGTCGGCCGACCACTGGCGGAGCCACAGTCCCCGACGAGCTGAAACAGACATGGAAGAAATTCACGCACCCATGGAAATTCACGCAGCCATGGAACCCAAGTCTTTCATGGATTCTACCATAAAACCTGCAGAGTCATGAATGTTGCGTAAATACAATGCAACGTCATCCCTATCCATTGTATCCCAATCCTCAATTAAGGTAGCCGACCACTTCACTATTGCCTTTGCAATCCATGCACTAGCAATAGTGGGACGTAATATGGCCCCTAAAGCAGTGTACATCCTTAAAGGCGGTAGATACCAGAACCGGTAAACCACCTTTTTTGAGAGTCTGGATACAGATGCGTCAACAATAGTCGGGTTTTCCCACTTTTCCTATCCTCCTCAGGGAAAAGAAAAGCCACCAGAATCCTCTTAGGGATCTGAAACTTCTTTTCAGGGTTTACCCATGCTTTTTCAAATATAGCATTCAGCTCTGTGGACGCAGGGAAGTTTAGCGAGGCTTTCTTATTTTCAGTGAAAAAAAGCCTCCTCAACCTGCTCAGGTGTGGTATCATATACCTTCAACACATCCCTGATAGCTTCTACCACCCCTGCAAGAGATGCGGACCCCCGCAACACATCCCCATCACCATCTGTAGTGTCAGAATCGGTATCAGTGTCGTCTTGTGTGACATGCACAAGCGCAAGTTTGTGGGGGTATATAGCGGGGTGTCCTGAGGTACCAGATACAGGCCATACTGCCATAGAGCTCTGTAATACCTGGGTTGCAGATTCAGTACTAGCAACCCTGTCAGAAATCTGAGAAAGCCACGTTTTGATAAAGGAAAACCACTCTGGTTCCCTTGCTGGTATCTGTGCTAAACCAGTGCTAACCTGATTACATGGAATGGGATCATCCTGGGAGGATAAGTCCTCTGTAGCATATGACACAGTGTCCCTGGCCATAGCTAAAGGTGACCACCAAACACTCCACACACACAGGTGGGGGTAGACAGTTCCCCTTCCCCCCCAAGAAAGGCAAAAGATAGAAAGAGATTGGAGCCAACCCACACACAGCGCTTTGTAGCAAGGAGAAACCCCTTGTCAGTGCTGACTGTGCTCCTTAATAGGACGCACAGTCTAATTTCAGCCTCCCTTCCCTTCTACAACCCCCTGGTACCATGTACAGTAAGCCGGAGTTGCTGTGGAGAGACCTGAATCTTCCTCTCAGCGCTTGCAGGCAGGAATATGGCACTGGAACGCTGCTGGGTCCGCTGAGGATAAGCTCCACCCCCTTAATGGCACTGTCTTCCCGCTCTTCAGATGATTATACTGGCTTGAGGAAAGTTGCTGGCTGAGATCTCTGGACCCCGACAGACTTGCTGACCAGTGGGGGGGGGGGGGGGGGGGGGGGTGTAAGCGCTGGCCCAGAGTGCCCCTCACAGCGCCGCGCCATGTGCCTCTGGTACCATCCCAGGAGCGCGGTTAATACCGCGCTCCCTCCCCATTACCGCCATCTTCACACCGGCCCCCCGCTTGCTAGGGGGGGGGGTCGGTGACTATCTCATCACTCTTCAGCTCTGTAAGGGGTCGGCGACATGCTGCTGGGGCGAGTTCCCCTGTAGCGGAGACTGATCAGACCCCTCTGGAGCTCAGTGTCCAGTCAGTGGCCCAGACCCCGCAGAGCGGACACTGCTACCCCCCTTAGTCCCTCGCTGCAGGCAGGCTGTTGCCAACAGCCTCCTGTAAAAAAACTCTATTAAAAATAATAAAACTAGAAGAACTCCTATGGAGCTCCCCTAGCTGTGACCGGCTCCTGCGGGCACATTTTCTAAACTGAGTCTGGTAGGAGGGGCAGAGGGAGGAGCCAGCCCACACTCAATCTCTTAAAGTGCCAATGGCTCCTGGTGGACCTGTCTATACCCCACGGTACTAATGTGGACCCCAGCATCCTCTAGGACGTAAGAGAAAATAGCTTTGGTTTGATTAGGATTTACAGTACATGAAACATATTTTACAATTTAACTACTTCTGTGTAAAAGGGAATACTGATATTAAAAAGCACCTAATTTAAAGTGTTGCAAACCAAATGTTATTGCACTGTCGTTCACAGAGCTGTACTTTTAAAATAAAAAGTGCACAATACACTACTTTAGAATTCATCAATTTGCACCGAACAATGCGATTAATCACGATAAAAAAAATTGTAATCGTTGCCCATCACTAAAACATTATACATAGTTACATGTATGCATTTTTGAAGGCAATTTACCTTTGCATATCTAGTTTACCCCACTAATGCAAACCAAAAGGTATAGGTCAGTAATCAGTGTACATCATAGATGTACATATTACAATAAAACTATATAAATTTACATAAACAAGATGGCTGGAATCTTCCAGGTGTCATATAGAACGCTTTTCACAATGTGATAAGAGCCAGTAATCCTAGCACAAGGTACACTTCCTGTTACTTGAAGACAAGCCTCACTTACTACCACTATAGGCATCTGGAGACCATTATTTACATGAGTGAAAGACCTGTGCTAACAATACATAGAATATTAGTAAAAGGACTGCTTTGTTACTTTAATATGACCATTCAAGTCTGAAACAGAACTAAACTTTACAGGTGTTCATACCATCAAACATTTTATTTGATTGGTTATATGCAGTACAGGAGACTGTAGAATTTAGGCTTTATTCCATCTACGTTGTTAAAGGGAAAAAAAAAAAAAAAAAAAGCATCCTTTATATACAAATATGTTTTTCTAAGAATTTCAAGACAAGGGCTGAACCTAATGATATCATGTCACATCACCAATAACATTAGATACTGCCCCTGCTGCTACATCACTCCAATCCCCCCCCCCACCACCACAATCACAGCTTGTATTGTTAAAGGGTTAATGACGTTCTCTGATGGACGTTCTCTGAATGCAGACAGAACAATTGCTCTTTCTGCATCCACAGCTGCTCTTTAAATTTAATTCATATAGCATAATCCTAAAGCCCAAAACAATGACTCCCTGATCCATAAACTCAATCCTGCATAGAAGCCAATAAACGTCTACATGTTGTAGTAAGCATATAGTTTTACTGGTGAGTGTTACTTACACCTTCCTTTCCCATATCACAGCAATATATATGCTATTAATGTTGTTTCAGTGTAAATTCACACCTATGAGTTTGATATGCTTTCTATGGCATACCAAATTGCTTGCACTTATGTGCAATTCAACGGAACATTTGGGGCCTAATTCAGCATGGAACGCTGCTCCGACAGCCTTCGCATGCTGAAGCCCTCTGCAGTGTGCACACGTGCAGACAGTAAAATGCAATGGCATCTCACATGTGCGAACGCCTCTGCCTGATTGATAGGCAGAGGCATTTGCGGGGCGAGAGGGGGCATAGTGGCGGTGTTTTAGTGGAGCGGTCCGGACAATGCAGGCGTGTCTAGACTGTTTCTGGGGTGTTCCGTGACGACTGCATGACGTGGCTGGAGTCCGCAATTGACTCCCCCCAGCTGATCCCTAGCACTTCCCCGCAGCGGAGACAGGCGCTAGAGGTCATACTTGACCTCTAGGTGTCTGTCAGGCAGCACAGCACTGTAGCTACCCGGAAGTGCCAGGAGCGTTCAGCGCTTGCGGAACCCGGAGAGTGATGTCCTGTCCTGCTGCAGAGCCTGCTATCCTGCCCAGCTTGCCCGAGATGCATCTCCCAGAGATGCCTCTGCACTTCCTGCGAATGTACACCAGTCTGAGTGGCTTGCTGCTGCTGCGCCTCCTCAGTGTTTATCAGAGGCTGAGCGAGGAGCTGGGGGAGACAGAAGTGGGCGGCGTGGCAGAAGAAGGCTGGGCGCAGGAGACGCCAGGGAGGTGGCGGCTAAGCTGGGACAATTTCTGGTGTCAGACAGTCTGGGAGTGTGGGTGAGTGCAGGGGCTGGGGGAGATCTGCTGTATACCATGCTGTCTTTTACAGTTATGTGTGCACCTTGTACAGTATGCCCCTCCTGGTAACTAGCATTACACCCCTGGCAACTAGACCCCTGACAGTGAACATGACATGCAGCTCATTACACCCATGGCAACAAGACCCATGACAACAAGCAAGACACGCAGAGCATTACACCCGTGGCAACAAGACCACGGGCAACGAGCATGACACCCCTGGCAAGAAGCATGGAACCCAGAGCATGGAACCCCTAGCAACGACCATTACCCTCCTGGCATCAAGCAGGACACCCAGAGCATGAAACCCCTGGCAACGAATATGAAACCCCTGGCAATGAGCATGAGACCCCTGACAACGAGCAGGTAATTTAAAATATTAGAAGTCTTACTGTGGGGCATAATGTGTAATGGGCATTACGGTGTGTGGCATAATGTATCACGGGCATTGTGGTGTATGGCATAATGTGTCAGGGGCATTATGGTGTGCGGAATAGGTGTGTAAGTGGCATTACTGTGTGGCATAATGTGTCACGGGCATTACGGTGTGTGGCATAATGTGTAAGGGGCATTACTATAAGTTGGAAAAACGACAAATAATGTAAGGGGCATGAATCAGGATTATTTTTTTCCTGTGGTGGCCAGTGTCTGGGCGTGCAGGTTCCAAAACTGGCGTATAAGGTAGTCTTTTCCGGCAATACCACGCCTCTTGCAGTGAGGCCACACAACCTTTTTGGAGCACACACGCCCTCGCGCTAATTCTTTGCTTTTAATATGGCAATGGGAGGGGCGCCAGAAACTTTGGCAGGACGGTGCAAAATGTATAGCTACGTCACTGCCCACGATTCGAGTACAGCATTTTTATTTTTTTTCAAAAACTTTAGTAGCTCCTTAGGAGGTTTAATTTTTCTCGAGTAGCTCACACACCAATTAAGGTTGGAGACCACTGCCCTATATCTTTATTAAACCCAGATATTAAGCTCCTTACTAAAATATAGCCTGACCGTATGAGAAGTCTGCTTGCCCAGATCAAACTGGTTTTATTTGGGGCAGACATACGGAGTTTAATGCTAGACGTGTACTGTCAGCAGTTTATACTTCTACAGCCCCCTCTATCAAATTTTATTCTCTCCCTAGATGCCGAGAAGGTCTTCGACATGGTCAAATGGGATCATTTATACAAAACCCTTCCAAACTTCGATTTTCCTGTGCCTTTAGCAATCTCATCTGGAAGTTTTATACTCTTTGGAGACTCAAATTTCCTATAATTGGGTCTTGTCTGCTCCCTTTGATATTCAAAGGAATGATGCCCCTTATCCCCTCTCCTGTTTGCGGTGGCCCTGGAGCTACTAGCAATTGCTCTACGATCCTAAATGGCATTTAAGGGAATTCGAATTAGCAAAAAAACGAACTCAAAATTATCCTTTTTGCCGACACGTTGCTGTTTGTCTCGGAATCTGCAGCTTTCCTCCCGAACATTCTTCACATCATTTCTAAAATTGAGACTAGGGCAGGCTATCGTATAAATATATCTAAATCTGAATTATTGCTCTAGGTGTCTCCTAAGAGATTCTATCCCAGACTAATCAGGCATCGTCTTGTCATTTGGTTCATAACCAAATTACTTATTTAGGAGTCCGGCTCCCGGCAGATATCTAAGTCTCTAAATTGTATGAGATTAATTACTTGTCAAAGACAGCTAAGATTGCCACTTTATTAGACAATTGGAAGTTACTACCACTATCCTTGCTGGGCAGAACAGCGGTCCTAAGGAGCATTGTCTGCCCAAGGTTATTTTATATAATGCAAATGTTGCCAATTTGTCTAACTAAACTGGATATCTCCCATCTATGCAAGATCATGACTAGATTTCTATGGTGGGGCAAGAAACCATATTTCGCTCTAGACAAACTCATGGCTCCAAGAGCAGATGGCACAATAGGAGTACCAGTACTCAGTGTTGTTACTTGGCTCTATTGTTTAGATGTGCTGCTGCTTGGCTGTATAACAGAAGCACCTTCACGGACCCTGCTCTTGAAGCAGAACTTTTTCACCCATTCTCTCGAGTGTACTCTTATTATTATCATCATCATCATCATCATCCTTTATTTATATGGCGCCACAAGGGATCCGCAGCGCCCATTACACAGTACATAATAAAATGAGCAAACCAGAAAACAGCACTTACAGTACAGGACAAAATAGGTCAGGTATAGAAAACCAGGGGTTAGGTGCCGTCAAATAGAGTATGCAGTATAAGATAGTGTAAGTAAGAAAAGGAAAGGCACATGAGGAAAGAAGTCCCTGCTCTTGCAAGCTTACAATCTAAAAGGTGAGGGGCTAACAGACCAGAGTGACACAGACGGGGTAGACAGTGAGCATAGACAAGAGGGTTAGGAGGAGAGTTGACTGGGTTTGGTGAAGAAGTGGGTCTTGAGAGCCTGTTTGAAGTTTTGTAGAGAGGTGGAGAGGTAGAGCATTCCAAAGATAGGGAGCAGCACATGCAAAATCTTGAAGGTAGGAGTGGGGGGAGGTAATTAGTTGGCAGGAGAGACGGCGTACATTAGCAGAGCGAAGAGGATGGGTGGGAATGTAAAGAGAGATGAGGTCAGAGATGTAAGAGGGCGAAGAGTGGGTGAGGGCTTTGTAGGCGAGTGTGAGAAGCTTGAATTGGATTCTGAATGGGAAGGGTAGCCAGTGAAGGTCCTGCAAGAGAGGGGATGTGGATGTAGTACGTTTGGTGAGGAAGATGAGACAGGCAGCAGAATTGAGGATAGATTGAAGTTGAGAGAGACATTGTTGAGGGAGGCCAGATAGGAGGAGATTGCAGTAGTCTAATCTGGAGCTGACCAGTGAATGAATGAGGGTCTTAGTAGCATCCTGGGTGAGAAAGGGTCTGATCCTGGAGATGTTTTTGGAGGTGGAAATGGCAGGTTTTAGAGAGGTACTGAATGTGTGGTTTGAAGGAGAGGGAGGAGTCAAGGATTACTCCAAGACATCGCACTTGGGGGCTAGAGGAGATAGTTGTGCTATCAATGGATAATGAAATTGTGGGAGGTGACGATATGCGGGAGGGAGGGAAGATGATCAGCTCAGTCTTAGACATGTTAAGTTTAAGAAAGCGCTGGGACATCCAGGAGGAGATAGCAGAGAGACAGTTGGAGATACGAGTGAGATTCTAAATCCTTGGATATCCCTCCCCACATAATTTTTCATGATCTTCACTATGCTTGGGTTACCCTAAATAGGAAACTGTGGAGGAACGCTTTATTCTCTATGCACATTCCTCTCTGGGTGATCCCACTTTTTCGCCAACTCCTTCCGGTAATATAGTTCTCTCTTGGAGAGATAAAGGGCTGTCAGACTCATCCAAAGTGTTCGATCCAGGAGGCATTATTCTCCAATTTTCAGACCTCAAGGCAACTTATGATCTTGCTCAGACACACTTTATGTACCTACAAACAAGACGTTACCTTTTCTTTGTAAACCCCTCAAGATCTTTTCCCCTTAGGCCCTTTGCAGTCAATCCTGAACCTTTGTGAGCGAAATCTGCTGCCGATCAGGTATATTTATTCCATATTGTCAAAAGGTCTCCATGGACAGAGATGCGATAGGTTACTCTCCCAATGACAGAAAGATATTTCAAACTAGGAGTAATCACCACATCTTAGCCAAAATTATGACAGTACATTTACAAGAAGTCTACATATGTACCCTACAAAGGGCATTGATCTCCCTGCACAAGATACCCATTATAATCCTTCTCACACTGGAGAATGCCCAAAGTGTCGACTTATACCAGCCTAATTTTATCACATTTTGGGAACTGTGACATACCAGACGGTTTTGAAATAAAGTTGTAGCTTTTCTCAATGATTTACTGACACTCCAGGTTAAACCTGACCTGTTTGCTTGTTTGTGGGCACATTTTTCAGTATGGGACCTTCTCAGAAATGAATAGTCCCCTTCTGAACCGTACTGATCACAGTGGCCAAGAAAATAATATTAACTCATTGGTTCACTAGAGCTGCACCTTCCCTCACAGGAGGTGCATAGGAAATTGCTGCAAATATTGTATTTTGATAGGAAGACTGCACAACTGAATATAGAGACTGGGGTATATGCATTTTATAAAAAAAAAAATGGGGGCTATATATTAGTCAAGATACCAACACACTCGTACCCAGATATTTAGTGTTTGAACGTACAGAATGGTACCTTCACCACCATCTCTTAACGGATTCTGATCTTTAATAACTTAGATTTAATATGACGACAAGTTTATTGTGCAACAGTATATTGTGGCACTCACCTCCCCCCTTCCCCTCTCTTCCTTATGTGTGTCCCTATCATCATGTCTTCTACCCCTACCTCCTCCTCTCTCCATTTAATTAATTTTTAATAAATATGATTAGATGCCTATTAGTCTTTATTAAAAAAAAACAGTAATTTAGTAGCAGACTTCATAATATAAGTTGGATGACTATTGTTGTCTGTATTTTCTGTTGTTTCTTATTCACATGTCCTTTGCTCATTGTTTACACGTATGGTGAAAGTCCAGTCATCTGTATATCACCGAAATCCTGTTACCTATTATATTCATGTAATTACTGTTTACATATCATTTCCTGTCTGTACGTTTTGGAGGTCATTCCGAGTTAATCGCACGCTGCCGATTTTCGCAGCACAGCGATCAGGTTACTACTGCACATGCACCGCAATGCGCACGCACGTCGTACGGGTACAAACAGCATCGTTGCTGTGCAAGGCTTCTAGTGACGAATCCATTCGCACAACCAATCGCAAGGAGATTGACAGAAAGAGGGGGTTTATGGGTGTCAACTGACCGTTTTCTGGGAGTGGTAGGGAAAACGCAGGCGTGTCCAGGCATTTGCAGGGCGGGTGTCGGACGTCAATTCCGGGACCGGACAGGCTGAAGTGATCGCAAGGGCTGAGTAAGTCCAGAGCTATTCAGAAACGAAAAAAACTTTTTCGTTCCGCTCGGCTGCACAAGCGTTCGCACACTTTTAAAGCGAAAATACACTCCCCTAGAGGCGGCGACTATCTGATTGCTGCTCTGCAAAAAATAGCTAGCGAGCGATCAACTCGGAATGAGGGCCTTTGTCACCAGAAATACTAATAGAGATTTAAAAAAAATAAGATTTTACTTACCGGTAAATCTATTTCTCGTAGTCCGTAGAGGATGCTGGGGACTCCGTAAGGACCATGGGGAATAGACGGGCTCCGCAGGAGATAGGGCACTTTAAGAAAGCTTTGGATTCTGGGTGTGCACTGGCTCCTCCCTCTATGTCCCTCCTCCAGACCTCCGTTGGAGAAACTGTGCCCAGAGGAGATGAACAGTACGAGGAAAGGATTTTTGTAAATCTAAGGGCAAGATTCATACCAGCCCACACCATCCACACCGTATAACTTGTGATAAACTACCCAGTTAACAGTATGAACAATAACATAGCCTCGGTACAAACCCGATCAACTACAGGTTGAGTATCCCTTATCCAAAATGCTTGGGACCAGAGGTATTTTGGATAACGGATTTTTCCGTATTTTGGAATAATTAGATACCATAATGAGATTTCATGGTGATGGGACCTAAATCTAAGCACAGAATGCATTTATGTTTCATATACACCTTTTACACACAGCCTGAAGGTAATTTTTGCCAATACTTTTTATAACTTTGTGCATTAAACAAAGTGTGTGTACATACACACAATTCATTTATGTTTCATATACACCTTGTATACACAGCCTGAAGGTCATTTAATACAATATTATTAATAACTTTGTGTATTAAACAAAGTTTGTGTACACTGAGCCATCAAAAAACAAAGATTTCACTATCTCACTCTCACTCAAAAAAGTCCGTATTTCGGAATATTCCGTATTTCGGAATATATGGATATGGGATACTCAACCTGTATAACATAACCCTTATGTAAGCAATAACTATATACAAGTCTTGCAGAAGAAGTCCGCACTTGGGACGGGCACCCAGCATCCTCTACGGACTACGAGAAATAGATTTACCGGTAAGTAAAATCTTATTTTCTCTAACGTCCTAGAGAATGCTGGGGACTCCGTAAGGACCATGGGGATTATACCAAAGCTCCCAAACGGGCGGGAGAGTGCGGATGACTCTGCAGCACCGATTGAGCAAACAGGAGATCCTCCTCAGCCAGGGTATCAAACTTATAGAACTTTGCAAAGGTGTTTGACCCCGACCCAGTAGCAGCTCGGCACAGTTGTAGTGCTGAGACCCCTCGGGCAGCCGCCCAAGAAGAGCCCACCTTCCTAGTGGAATGAGCCTTAACCGATTTAGGCAATGGCAATCCTGCCGAAGAATGCGCCTGCTGAATCGTGTTACAGATCCAGCGAGCAATAGTCTGCTTTGAAGCAGGAGCGCCAACCTTGTTGGCCGCATACAGAACAAACAGAGCTTCAGTCTTCCTGATCCTAGCCGTTCTGGTCACATAAATCTTCAAAGCCCTGACCACATCCAGGGACTCGGAATCCTCCAAGTCCCGTGTAGCCACAGGCACGACAATAGGTTGGTTCATATGAAAAGATGAGGCCACCTTGGGCAGAAATTGAGGACGAGTCCTCAACTCTGCCCTATCCACGTGAAAAATCAGGTATGGGCTTTTATATGATAAAGCCGCCAATTCCGAAACCCGCCTTGCAGAAGCTAAGGCCAACAACATGACCACTTTCTAAGTGAGGTATTTCAACTCTACGGTTTTGAATGGTTCAAACCAAGGTGACTTGAGGAAACTTAATACCACGTTAAGGTCCCAAGGCGCCACCGGAGGTACAAAGGGAGGCTGAATATGCAGCACGCCCTTCACAAAAGTCTGTACTTTAGGAAGAGAAGCCAATTCTCTTTGAAAGAAAATGGATAAGGCCGAAATTTGAACCTTTGTGGACCCTAATTTTAGGCCCAAATTCACTCCCGTTTGAAGGAAGTGAAGCAGATGGCCCAACTGGAACTCCTCCGTAGGAGCAGTTCTGGCCTCACACCAAGACACATATTTTCGCCATATACGGTGATAATGTTTCAACGTCACGTCCTTCCTAGCCTTGATCAGGGTAGGAATGACCTCCTCCGGAATCCCTTTTTCCGCTAGGATCCGGCGTTCAACCGCCATGCCGTCAAACGCAGCCGCGGTAAGTCTTGGAACAGACAGGGCCCCTGCTGCAGCAGGTCCTGCCTTAGAGGAAGAGGCCACGGATCTTCTGTGAGCAACTCTTGCAGATCCGGATACCAAGTCCTCCTTGGCCAATCTGGAACAATGAGGATTGTTCTGACCCTTTTTATTCTTATTATCCTCAACACCTTGGGTATGAGAGGTAGAGGAGGAAACACATAGACCGATCTGAACACCCAAGGTGTCACCAGAGCGTCTACCGCAACCGCCTGAGGGTCTCTTGACCTGGCGCAATACCTCTTTAGCTTTTTGTTGAGGCGGGACGCCATCATGTCTATCTGAGGCAGTCCCCACCGATCCGTGATCTGTGTGAAGACTTCTTAATGAAGTCCCCACTCTCCCGGATGCAGGTCGTGCCTGCTGAGAAAGTCCGCCTCCCAGTTGTCCACCCCCGGGATGAACACTGCTGATAGTGCGCTTACATGGCCTTCCGCCCAGCGTAGAATCCTGGTCACCTCTGCCATGGCCACTCTGCTCCTTGTGCCGCCTTGGCGGTTTACATGAGCCACTGCCGTGACATTGTCTGACTGAATCAGAACCAGTTTGTTCCGAAGCCATTCCTCCGCTTGGCGTAGGGCGTTGTATATGGCCCTCAACTCCAGGACATTGATGTGGAGACCAGTCTCTAGGCTTGACCAGAGACCCTGGAAATTTCTTCCTAGTGCGACAGCTCCCCAACCTCGGAGGCTCGCGTCCGTGGTCACCAGGACCCAGTCCTGAATGCCGAACCTGCGACCCTCCAGGAGGTGAGCACTGCGCAGCCACCACAGGAGAGACACCCTGGCCCTGGGAGACAGGGTGATCCGTTTTTGCATGTGTAGATGGGACCCGGACCATTTGTCCAATAGGTCCCATTGAAAAGGTCCTTGCATGGAACCTGCTGAAGGGGATGGCCTCGTATGAAGCCACCATCTTCCCCAGAACCCTCGTGCAATGATGCACCGAAACCTTTTTTGGCTTCAATAGGTTCCTGACCAGAGCTACGAGCTCCTGAGCCTTCTCCACTGGAAGAAAAACTCTTTTTTGGTCTGTGTCTAGAATCAGGCCCAAAAAGGTCAGACGCGTTGCAGGGACTAGCTGGGATTTCGGTAAATTGAGAATCCAGCCGTGCCACTGCAACGTCTTCACGGACAGAGACACGCTGTCCAGCAACTTCTCCCGAGATCTCGCCTTTATGAGGAGATCGTCCAAGTACGGGATAATAGTGACGCCCTGCCTGCGCAGGAGCACCATAATTTCCGCCATTACCTTGGTGAAAAGTCTCGGGGCCGTGGAAAGACCAAACGGCAACGTCTGAAATTGGTAGTGACAGTCCTGTACTGTAAATCTCAGGAACGCCTGGTGAGGAGGGAAAATCGGAACATGAAGGTACGCATCCTTTATGTCCAGGGACACCATCCAATTCCCTCCCTCCAGGCTGGCGATGACCGCTCTGAGCGATTCCATTTTGAACTTGAACCTATTCAAGTACAGGTTCAGGATTTCATATTTAAAATGGGTCTGACCGAACCGTCCGGTTTCGGTACCACAAACAGGGATGAATAATAACCCTCTCCTTGCTGCAGATGAGGAACTTTGACTATCACCTGTTGAATGTACAATTTGTGAATTGCAGCTAACACCAGCTCCCTCTCCGACGGGGAAGCCGGCAGAGCAGATTTGAAAAACCGGCAAGGAGGCATGTCTTCGAATTCCAGTCTGTATCCCTGGGAAACAATCTCTATTGCCCAGGGATCCACCTGTGAGAGAACCCAGACGTGGCTGAACAGACGAAGACGTGCCCCCACTTGATCTGCCCCCCCCCCCCCCCCCCCCCCCGGAAAGCCCCAGCGTCATGCGGTGGACTTTGCGGAAGTAGGGGAGGACTTCTGCTCTTGGGAACTAGCCGAGTGCAGCTTTTTTCCCTTGCCTTTACCTCTGGCAACAAAGGACGATCCTCGTACCTTCTTGCTTTTATTGGAACGAAAGGACTGCATTTGATAATGCGGTACCTTCTTAGCATGCTGCGGGGGAACATAAGGTAAAAAAATTCGATTTACCGGCCGTAGCAGTATAGACAAGGTCCGAGAGGCCTTCTCCAAACAACTCCTCCCCCTTGTAAGGCAATGACTCCATATGCCGCTTTGAGTCGGCGTCTCCCGTCCACTGTCGGGTCCACAAGAGTCGCCTAGCAGAAATAGACATAGCGTTTATTCTGGAGCTTAGTAAACAAATGTCTCTCTGAGCATCCCTCATATACAAGGCAGCATCTCTGATATGCTCAATGGTCATTAGAATGGAATCCCTATCTAAGGTGTCAATCTCCGTAGATAAGGAGTCTGCCCATGCCACGACAGCACTACAAACCCAGGCCGACGCCATAGCCGGTCTAACAATAGTTCCTGAATGTGTGTAAATGTGCTTCATGGTAATTTCCTGCTTGCAGGATCCTTGAGGGAAGCAGTATCCGGAGAAGGCAGCGCCACCTTCTTTGATAAGCGTGTCAGTGCCTTGTCTACTTTAGGCGAAGATTCCCATCGTATCCTATCCTTCTGTGGAATAGGATACGCCATAAGAATCCTTTTGGGAACATGTAGTCTCCTATCCGGAGACTCCCAAGCCTTTTCGCACAATTCGCTTAGCTCAAATGAGGACGGAAACGTGACCTCAGGCTTTTTCCCTTTATACATGTGAACCCTCGTGTCAGGGACAGGGGGTTCCTCAGTGATATGCAAAACCTCTTATGGCAATAATCATGTATCGAATACCCTTTGCCACCTTCGGCTGTAATTTTGCATCCTCATAGTCGACACTAGAGTCAGTATCTGTGTCGGTGTCTGTGTCAGCGACCTAGGATATGGGGCGCTTTTGAGACCCTGAAGGTCCTGGCGCCACAGGGACAGGCACGGTCTGGCTACCTGACTGATCCCTAGCCTCTGCCTTGTCTAACCTTTTATGCAGGAGATTCACATTTGCATTTAAGACATTCAGCATATCCACCCAGTCCGGTGTCGGCGTTGCCGACCTGACATTCAAACACTCCCCCTCCACATTAAGCGAGCCTTCCTCGTCAAACATGTCGACACACACGTACCGACACACTTCATACACACAGGGAAACTCTTTTCTGAAAACAGTATCCCCTTTAAGGCCCTTTGGAGAGACAGAGAGAGAGTATGCCAGCACACACCCCAGCGCAATGACCCTGGAGACCAACACAAAATGTTTTTTCCCAGCAGCGCTGTATAATATCTTATCCGCCAATTATGTGCCCCCCTCTCTCTTTTAAACTCCCCTTCACCGTGTGTAAGCAGGGGAGAGTCCGGGGGGCTTCCTCTCAGCGTTCTGTGGAGAGAAAAATGGCGCTGGTGAGTGCTGAGGGAGAAGCCCCGCCCCCTCGGCGGTGGGCTTCGGTCCCGCTCAAATTTGTGTAAAAATGGCGGGGGCTCTTTTATATACATGTACAGTGCCCAGCTGTACATGTATATATCTCTTTGCCATGTTTTGAGGTGTTATTATTTCTGCCCAGGGCGCCCCCCCTGCGCCCTGCACCCATACAGTGACCGGAGTGTGTGAGGTGTGTGGACCAATGACGCACAGCTGCGGTACTGTGCGTTACCTCAGTGAAGCCGCTGAAGGCTTCTGCCGCCTGAGACGTCTTCTTGCTTCTGTTCTTCTGGCTCTGGGAGGAGAACGGCGGCGTGGCTCCGGGGGTGGACGCCCAGGACGAACCTGTGTTCACCCCCTCTGGAGCTAATGGTGTCCAGTAGCCGAGGAAGCAGATCCTATCATTTAAGTAGGTCTGCTCCTCTCTCCCCAGTCCCTCGATGCAGGGAGCCTGTTGCCAGCAGTGCTCCCTGTAAAAATAGAAAAATCCAAACAAAAATGCTTTCTAATGCAAAGAACTCAGGAGAGCTCCCTGCAGTGCGCCCATCTTCCTCTGGGCACTGTATAAAACTGAGGTCTGGAGGAGGGACATAGAGGGAGGAGCCAGTGCACACCCAGAATCCAAAGCTTTCTTAAAGTGCCCTATCTCCTGCGGAGCCCGTCTATTCCCCATGGTCCTTACGGAGTCCCCAGCATCCTCTAGGATATTAGAGAAAATAAAATAAAATGCGCAAGATCATTGTACCTTGTCATGTATGCAGATAAATCACTAACTTCTACTTCTGTTAGCTAAAGTTAGGAATATGTGGTTGCAGCAACCACCCAAGTTACAGAGGTTCTGGACATACACTGGCTGGTGTAATGAACCCTGGTTCCTGCTGCCCGAAGTGATTGCTAAGAGGTAATGAAACTAGCTTTAGAGCAGGAATTGATAATGGTGGGAATTAAGCACACAGACTGACAACCATGACATATGTTTGTGGACACTTTGGATCGCTTGATAAAGAGTAATGTCCCTTACGAATGCTACGGGGTATCTGAATAGTGCATCAATGTGCAGCTAGGACTTTCCAGCTAAATGAAATGCCACCTTGTATATGATAGAAAATTCAGTTTAATACCATTGCACTAACTCGTAATAAGTGGGATGAGATGGAGCTTTTGATTAGAAATGCTCCACAAACACAGAGACCCATTGTAGTCGACATGAGTTAGCTTCACTTTAATGTATGATGAATGCGTTTTCTAAACAATGCCCTGACAAATTCAGGCTGCTCTGAGAGCAATTACCCTGTGGCTAAACATACCCGATTTAGTGGCCATGGAGTGTACTTTCATATCATTATGCCCAATAAACAAATAAGGTTGAGAGCTGGGCATACTATTGGATTCATCTTTACAATTGGAGACAAGCCTAGAAGTCCAAACAGGGAATATTGCGACTAAGTGGACATTTGCGGTGGACAGGAGCTTTCACTAGGACCAAGTGGAGTCCATAATCAAGCCATCAGAGGTCTTGCATCTAACAATACAGCTGGTAATATAATCTTCGCACCATCTTTATTTTACAGGACTGTGGCTACACTCCTAAGATGAACTACAAGTCCCAGCTCATATGTTCACAATTTTAATCAATCAAATATAAGCAGTGCTTTGATATGCCCTTATTATCATATTTTTAGATATTTGTTGCAACAATCAGTTGTGTGGAGTATGTAATAAATGTATGTAACTTTAAACATATCCAGTTTAATAGCGCTAATTTCTGTCGGTTTTAATATTCATTTGCATTGGGACTAACTACCCTTTTTCATTGGCTGCTGTTAGCAGAACTAGCTCATAATCATCGCCAGACCAATTACTTGGTAATTTGTTTCTTGCAATAAACAAATACAAATGGTCATAAAACAGAATGAATGGAAATACCTCAATACTGCAAATTACAGATCAACAATTCAGCAACATGGGATACACACCTGCAGTGATCAAATGGTAACCGTCTGAAGTTTGACTTTGGAATATCTGTATAACAAATGGAGGAGTGAAGAAATCTTAATTTAACTATAAATATGTCAATATAACTACTTGGAGAAATAACACAATGTGTACCAAAGGCAAAGAAAACAGTACATTTCTCAGTTACAGGGGTAGGATTGTAGCCATTCACAGCTATGTGCCATATAATTCCTACCTGGTTTCTTTCCTCCATAGAAGTGTGTGTACTCTGCACAGGTGATGTACCTAGTGAAGCAATGGTATAAATTATACTTCATATACTGCAAGACAACAAAACATTGGGCATATAATGGCCCAGACTACCATCTAATAATAATAACAATAATAAAAAATAAATTTAAAAAAAAAAAGCACTACATACAAAAAACACAAGCATCACTTTGCAGTGTTCCTCTCACCTGGTACTGGTAGAGGTTTATGGGCAGTACACTAACAATGATTAACAGACCCTGACCAGGAGCTTATATTTACACTTATTTTACAATTTGACAATTATTCTGAGTCAAAAGTTCCCACCTGTGCATATAATAGGATTTTAATTACCTACCAGTAAATCCTCTTCTCGTAGACCATAGAGGATACTGGGAATCCATTTAGTACCATGGGGTATAGACGGGTCCAGTAGGAGCCTTGGGCACTTTAAGAATATAATAGTGTGCGCTGGCTCCTCCCTCTATGCCCCTCCTACCAGACTCCGTCTAGGAAACTGTGCCCGAGGAGACGGACACACTTTGAGAGTAGGACAGATAAGGAAAGTGGTGAGATTACGATCCAGCACACACAGAATAGGAAAGCCATGCTAACCAAAGTTGAAACATGAACAGCAACAGCTGAACGAACCAGAATACTTAACCAAGTAACAGTGCAGAAAGAACGAAGCAACGGACGGGCGCCCAGTATCCCCTACGGACTACGAGAAAAGGATTTACCGGTAGGTAATTAAAATCTTATTTTCTCTTACATCCTAGAGCAGTCATTCCCAACCACGGTCCTCAAGGCACACCAACAGTGCAGGTTTTAGTGATATCCAGGCTGCAGCACAGATGGTTAAATCAAAATAACTAAGCTACTAATTAAGTCACCTGTGCTGAAGCCTGGATATCACTAAAACCTGCACTGTTGGTGTGCCTTGAGGACCGTGGTTGGGAAAGCCTGTCCTAGAGGATACTGGGAATCCATTTACTAACATGGGGAAGTACCAAAGCTCCCAAACCTGGTGGGAGAGTGCGGAGGTTCCTGCAGAACGGATTGGTCTCTGAGGACCTTCAGTTTGGTCAAAGTATCGAACTTGTAGAACTTTGCAAACGTGTTCGACCCTGACAGAGTGGCTGCTCGGCAGAGCTGTAAAGCCGAGACATTCCGGGCAGCCGCCCAAGAAGGACCCACCGACCTAATAAAATGGGCCTGTACAGACTTTGGAACCAGCAATCCTGCCGTGGACTAAGCATGCTGGATAGTGAGCCTGATCTAGCGTGCAATAGACTGCTTAGAAGCAGGATACCCAATTTTATTGGGATCATAGAGAACGAACAGCAAGTCGGATTTTCTGTGACGAGCTGTTCTCTTTACATACACCTTCAAAGCCCTCACAACATCCAAAGACTTTGAAGTAGCAAAGGTGTCCGTCACAGCCGGAACCACAATAGGTTGGTTGATGTGAAAAGCAGGCACCACCTTAGGAAGAAATTGATGACAAGTTCTGAGTTCAGCTCTGTCCTCATGGAAAATTAAGTAGGGGCTCTTGTGAGACAACGCCCCTAGTTCCGACACAAGTCTTGCTGAGGCCACGGCCAATAGTGTGACGGTCTTCCACGTAAGATACTTTACGTCCATCTCCTGTCAAGGTTCAAACCAGTCCGATGGGAAGAACTGCAGCACCAAGTTGAGATCCCAAGGTGCCGTGGGAGGCACAAAGGGAGGCTGGATGTGCAGAACACCTTTCAAGAATGTCTGGACCTCAGGGAGAGAAACCAATTGTTTTTGAAAGAAAATAGACAACACCGAAATCTGGACTTAGGGAACCTAGGCGTAGGCCCACATCCACTCCGGACTGCAGAAAAAGCAGGAGACGTCCCAGACGAAATTCCATCGCTGAATATTGTCTGCTCTCACACCAAGAGACATACTTCTTCCATATACGGTGGTAATGTTTAACCCTTTCCTGGCTTGGATCATAGTCGGGATGACTGTCAGGAATCGCACTCCTGGTTAGAATCAGCCGTTCAACCTCCATGCCGTTAAACGTAGTCGCGGTAAGTCTTGATAGATGAACGGGCCCTGTTGCAGAAGATCCTCGCGAAGAGGTAGAGGCCACGGATCTTCGAGGATCATCTCCAGAAGGTCCGCATACCAGGCCCTTCTTGGCCAGTCCAGAGCAATGAGAATTGCTTGAACCTTTTCCCTTCTTATTCTTTTTAGAGTTCTTGGGATCAGAGGAAGTGGAGGAAACACGTACACCATCTGGTAGACCCATGGAGTCGTCAGAGCGTCTACCGCCACTGCCTGTGGGTCTCTCGACCTGAAAAAATAACGCTTGGGCTTCTTGTTGAGACGAGAGGCCATCATGTTGATTTGTGGATATCCCGACCGACGTTCCAATCACCTGAACACTTCTGGGTGAAGGCTCCACTCCCCCGGGTGCAAGTCGTGTCTGATGAGGAAGTCTGCTTCCCAGTGGTCTACTCCCAGAACGAAAACAGCCGACAATGCCACGGAATGTTTTTCTGCCCAGAGGAGAATTCTGGACACCTGATATTGGCGCTCTGCTTTTCGTTCCGCCCTGTCGGTTTATGTACGTTACAGCCGTTACATTGTCCGACTGGACTTGAACGGCCTGATTTCGAAGTAGAGATGAAGCCTGCAGAAGGGCGTTGTAGATTGCCCTGAGTTCCAAGATGTTTATTGGAAGGATGACTTCCCGACTTGACCATCTTCCTTGGGTGACTGCTCCCCAACCTCTGAGGCCTGCGTCTGTGGTTAGCAGAATCCAATTCTGAATCCCCAACCTCCGACCCTCGACAAGGTGAGAAATCTGTAGCCACCACCGGACCATTTGTCCAACAGATCTAGTTGGAAGGGCCTCCCATGAAACCTCCCGTACTGGATTGCCTCATAAGAGGCCACCATTTTCCCCAGAAGGCAAATGCACAGATGCAGAGATGCTGGCTGGCTTCAGAAGAGCCATAACCATCGCCTGGATTTCCATAGCCTTCTCCAAGGGAAGGAACACTCTCTGAGATTCCGTGTCCAGTATCTTACCCAGGAAGGAAAGCCTCTGTGTCGGTTCCAGGTGAGATTTTGGTAAGTTCAGAATCCACCAGTGATCCAGGAGTAGTCTGGTTGATAGGCGAATGCTATCAAACAACTGCTCCAGGTATGGAATTAGGTTCACTCCCTGTTTGCGGAGTAGAAACATCATCTCTGCCATCACCTTGGTGAACACTCTCGGTGCCGTGGAGAGGCCAAATGGCAAGGCCTGGAACTGGTAGTGGCAGTCATGCAGTGCAAACTGTAGATAAGCCTGATGAGATGGCCAGATCGGAATGTGAAGGTACGCATCCTTGAAATCTAGAGACACTAGGAATTCCTCCTCCTCCAGACCTGAGATCACCGCTGTCACAGACTCCATCTTGAATGTGAACACTCGTAAGTACGGGTTCAACGACTTGAGGTTCAAAAACGGTCTTAACGAACAGTCTGGTTTCAGTACTACAAACAGGTTGGAATAATGGGCCTAATTCTGAGTTGATCGCAGCAGCAAATTTGTTAGCAGTTGGGCAAAACCATGTGCACGGCAGGAGGGGCAGATATAACATGTGCAGAGAGAGTTAGATTTGGGTGGGGTGTATTCAAACCGAAGTCTAAATTGCAGTGTAAAAATAAAGCAGCCGCAGCCAGTATTTACCCTGCACAGAAACAAAATAACCCACCCAAATCTAACTGTCTCTGCAAATGTTATATCTGCCCCCCCCCCCCCCCCCCCTTGCAGTGCACATGGTTTTGCCCAATTGCTAACAAACTTGCTGCTGCGATCAACTCAGAATTACCCCCAATATCCCTTGTTTTGCAGATGAGGTGGAACTGGAACAATGACCTGAGTCTGTACCAGTTTTTGAGTGGCGTTCTGTAAGGTTATACTTGCTTCCTGTGAAACTGGTAAGACTGATTTGAGGAATCTCTGAGGTGGGAGCTCCTGAAACTCCAGTCTGTAGCCCTGGGAAATAAGATCTATGACCCAGGGATCCTGGTATGATGTTGTCCGGATGTGACTGAAATTTTTTTAGTCGGGCTCCCACCTGCCAGTCCTCCAGGTATTGCGGTCCACCGCCATGCTGAGGGCTTTGAGGAAGCAGAGCTTGAGCTCTGTTCCTGTGAACCAGCAGTTGCTGGTTTTCGTGGTTTACCTCTAGCGCCTCTGGCGGCTGTAGAAGAACCTCTGGTTTTGCCCTTAAAATTGGCAGTCCAAGAGGACTGTAGATTAGGTCCCGAATAGGCTTTCCTGACTGTGGGAGCTGCAGAAGGAAGACACGTGGACATACCCGCAGTAGCTTTGGAGATCCATTTGTCTAGTTCATCTCCAAATAAGGCCTCTCCTGTGAAGGGTAGGCCTTCCACGCCTTTCCTGGAGTCCGCATCGGCAGTCCAATGGTGTAGCAATAAGCCTCTACGTGCTGACACAGCCATAGCAGTGGTGCGTGCATTAAGCAAGCCTATTTCTTTTATGGATTCCACCATAAAAGTCCTGTATATATTGCAGGAGTAAAACAATCTCCCACTTAGACAAATTACCTAACCCTTCGATTAGGTTACCTAAACATTTTGCGATGGCCTTAGTAATCCACTCACATGCTATAGTGGGTCTCTGTACCACCCCAGCAGCTGTATACAAAGATTTAAGTGTATTCCCAATTCTACGATCAGCTGTGTCTTTTAGGGAGGCTGCACCAGGAACAGGCAATACAATTTCCCGTAACAGCCTGGATACTGATGCATCCACTATCGGTGGATTTTCCCATTTGTTTCTATCCTCAGGAGGAAAGGGAAAAGATGCTATCAATCTTTTAGGGATCTGAAATTTCCTTTCAGGATTAACCCACGGTTCTTCAGACAGGGTATGTAGTTCCTTTGACACAGGAGAAGTGGCTGAGGATTTCTTTTTTATATTAAAATAAGATTCCTCAGACTCCTCTGTTACTTTATCAGCGATATGCACAACCTCTCCGATAGCCTCTATGAGAGCCTCTATTCCCTGTGACAGAGTAGCTTCCCACACCTCTGCATCCTCCTTCCCCTCTTCCATGTCTGACCCTCCATCATCAGAGTCAAACTGCAGGATATGGGCCAAAAGACGTTTTTGCGGACAAATGGTAAGGGACTGAGATGCTGGTTTGGGTACTGAGTCTCTGCTCATAAACTCAGTCATCGACAGTCTTAAGTATTGTGTCACAGTCCGGCGGGAGACTGTGCAGGGGAGCCGGCTCTTACCTGTCCGGTCCCTTTGGAGAGGTCCAGCTGGCAGAGGTGCGGGCTGCTGTCGCCGGGCAGGGTGCGCTGGGAGGACAGGCATGGGCACTGGGTGGCAGCTCAGCAGACTGGCAGCATGTCCCTCCGGCAGGGGTTAGCGGTGCTGCTGTGGAGCCTGTGTACAGGCCGGACTGTGTTCCCGGCGGCCAACTTGGATGTGGGCAAAAAAGCCTGTCTTGCCCACACTCCACCAATTTATCACTTTCCTGTGGCCAATTAGCTCCGAGCAGCTGCTATAAGACAGGAAGGCCTGAAGGAGGGAATTTGCCAATGCAACGTCTTTCACAGTATCTGTGAAGCTAGTTCTCTGTGCTCACGCAGCGTCTCCAGTGTCAGGTTCTTGTTAATACAAAGTACCCAAGCCTCCTGACATAGCCTTATGCAGACTGTCGACTCCTACCTAGCCTTCGAAAATCTTCCTTTAAAGTACTGCGTCACGGTTCCGGTATCCTCAGCCACCCGCTAACCTACAGTCATATCTTTATTCAACTGTCTTTGGCTAACCTTGTTAAACTACTTCAACTAATAAATGCGCAAGACCTTCATCCGTCCCGCTCGTTTGTTATTCAGAGATCCAAGTGCACCAGAGCCATCTTCCCCAAATCCGGATCCACAAAAATCATCAGACGTAACATACTGCGTCTCTCTTTCTCATTGCGGGATAATTTAGTAGAAATAATAAGAATTTACTTACCGATAATTCTATTTCTCGTAGTCCGTAGTGGATGCTGGGAACTCCGTAAGGACCATGGGGAATAGCGGCTCCGCAGGAGACTGGGCACAAAAGTAAAGCTTTAGGACTACCTGGTGTGCACTGGCTCCTCCCCCCATGACCCTCCTCCAAGCCTCAGTTAGGATACTGTGCCCGGACGAGCGTACACAATAAGGAAGGATTTATGAATCCCGGGTAAGACTCATACCAGCCACACCAATCACACCGTACAACCTGTGATCTGAACCCAGTTAACAGCATGATAACAGAGGAGCCTCTGGATAGATGGCTCACAACAATAATAACCCGATTTAGTTAACAATAACTATGTACAAGTATTGCAGACAATCCGCACTTGGGATGGGCGCCCAGCATCCACTACGGACTACGAGAAATAGAATTATCGGTAAGTAAATTCTTATTTTCTCCGACGTCCTAGTGGATGCTGGGAACTCCGTAAGGACCATGGGGATTATACCAAAGCTCCCAAACGGGCGGGAGAGTGCGGATGACTCTGCAGCACCGAATAAGAGAACTCCAGGTCCTCCTCAGCCAGGGTATTAAATTTGTAGAATTTTGCAAACGTGTTTGCCCCTGACCAAGTAGCTGCTCGGCAAAGTTGTAAAGCCGAGACCCCTCGGGCAGCCGCCCAAGATGAGCCCACCTTCCTTGTGGAATGGGCTTTTACAGATTTTGGCTGTGGCAGGCCTGCCACAGAATGTGCAAGCTGAATTGTATTACAAATCCAACGAGCAATAGTCTGCTTAGAAGCAGGAGCACCCAACTTGTTGGGTGCATACAGGATAAACAGAGAGTCAGATTTTCTGACTCCAGCCGTCCTGGAAACATATATTTTCAGGGCCCTGACTATGTCCAACAACTTGGAGTCCTCCAAGTCACTAGTAGCCGCAGGTACCACAATAGGTTGGTTCAGATGAAACGCTGAAACCACCTCAGGGAGAAAATGAGGACGAGTCCTCAATTCCGCCCTGTCTGAATGGAAGATCAGATAAGGGCTTTTACAGGATAAAGCCGCCCATTCTGACACGCGCCAGGCCGAGGCCAGGGCCAACAGCATGACCACTTTCCATGTGAGATATGTTAACTCCACAGATTCAAGTGGTTCAAACCCTTGTGACTTTAGGAACCCCAAAACTACATTGAGATCCCAAGGTGCCACTGGAGGCACAAAAAGGAGGCTGTATATGCAGTACCCCTTTTACAAACGTCTGAACTTCAGGAACTGAAGCTAGTTCTTTCTGGAAGAAAATTGACAGGGCCGAAATTTGAACCTTAATGGGCCCCAATTTTAGGCCCATAGACACTCCTGTTTGCAGGAAATGCAGGAATCGACCTAGTTGAAATTCCTCCATCGGGGCCTTACAGGCCTCGCACCACGCAACATATTTTCGCCAAATGCGGTGATAATGCTTTGCGGTTACATCCTTCCTGGCTTTGATCAGGGTAGGGATGACTTCATCCGGAATGCCTTTTTCCTTCAGGATCCGGCGTTCAACCGCCCTGCCGTCAAACGCAGCCGCGGTAAGTCTTGGAATAGACAGGGTCCTTGATGGAGCAGGTCCCTTCTTAGAGGTAGAGGCCACGGGTCCTCCGTGAGCATCTCTTGAAGTTCCGGGTACCAAGTCCTTCTTGGCCAATCCGGAGCCACGAGTATAGTTCTTACTCCCCTCCGTCTTATAATTCTCAGTACTTTTGGTAAGAGAGGAAGAGGAGGGAACACATATACTGACTGGTACACCCACGGTGTTACCAGAGCGTCCACAGCTATTGCCTGAGGGTCCCTTGACCTGGCGCAATACCTGTCCAATTTTTTGTTTAGGCGGGACGCCATCATGTCCACCTTTGGTTTTTCCCAACGGTTTACAATCATGTGGAAAACTTCTGCTGAGGAAGTCTGTTTCCCAGTTGTTCACTCTCTACGTGGGCGACTGCCGTGATGTTGTTCGACTGGATCAGCACCGGCTGACCTTAAAGCAGAGGTCTTGCTTGGCTTAGGGCATTGTAAATGGCCCTTAGCTCCAAGATATTTATGTGAAGTGATGTCTCCAGGCTTGACCACAAGCCCTGGAAATTTCTTCCCTGTGTGACTGCTCCCCAGCCTCGCAGGCTGGCATCCGTGGTCACCAGGACCCAGTCCTGAATGCCGAATCTGCGCCCTCTAGAAGATGAGCACTCTGCAACCACCACAGAAGAGACACCCTTGTCTTTGGTGACAGGGTTATCCGCTGATGCATCTGAAGATGCGATCCGGACCATTTTTCCAGCAGGTCCCACTGGAAAGTTCTTGCGTGGAATCTGCCAAATGGAATTGCTTCGTAGGAAGCCACCATTATTTCCCAGGACCCTTGTGCACTGATGCACTGACACTTGGCCTGGTTTTAGGAGGTTTCTGACTAGTTCGGATAACTCCCTGGCTTTCTCCTCCTGGAGAAACACCTTTTTCTGGACTGTGTCCAGGATCATCCTTAGGAATAGAAGACGTGTCGTCGGGATCAGCTGCGATTTTGGAATATTAAGAATCCAACCGTGCTGCCGCAACACTACTTGAGATAGTGGTACCCCGACTACCAACTGTTCCCTGGATCTTGCCCTTATCCGGAGATCGTCCAAGTAAGGGATAATTAAAACTCCCTTCCTTCGAAGGAGTATCATCATTTCGGCCATTACTTTGGTAAAGACCCGGGGTGCCGTGGACAAACCACACGGCAGCGTCTGAAACTGATAGTGACACTTCTGTACCACAAACCTGAGGTACCCTTGGTGAGAAGGGTAAATTGGGACATGGAGATAAGCATCCTTGATGTCCAGAGACACCATATAATCCCCTTCTTCCAGGTTTGCAATCACCGCTCTGAGTGACTCCATCTTGAATTTGAACCTTTGTATGTAAGTGTTCAAGGATTTCAGATTTAAATTAGGTCTCACCGAGCCGTCCGGCTTCGGTACCACAAACAGCGTGGAATAATACCCCTTTCCCTGTTGTAGGAGGGGTACCTTGATTATCACCTGCTGGGAATACAGCTTGTGAATGGCTTTCCCATACCGCCTCCCTGTCGGAGGGAGACGTCGGTAAAGCAGACTTTAGGAAACGGCGAAGGGGAGACGTCTCGAATTCCAATTTGTACCCTTGAGATACCACCTGAAGGATCCAGGGGTCCACCTGCGAGTGAGCCCACTGCATGCTGAAATTTTTGAGACGGGCCCCCACCGTGCCTGAGTCCGCTTGTAAAGCCCCAGCGTCATGCTGAGGACTTGGCAGAAAACGGGAGAGGGCTTCTGTTCCTGGGAACTGGCTGTTTGCTGCAGCCTTTTTCCTCTCCCTCTGCCACGGGGCAGAAATGAGGAGCCTTTTGCCCGCTTGCCCTTATGGGGCCCAAAGGACTGCGCCTGATAATACGGCGTCTTCTTATGTTGAGAGGCTACCTGGGGTAAAAATGTGGATTTCCCAGCTGTTGCCGTGGCCACCAGGTCTGTTAGACCTACCCCAAATAACTCCTCCCTTTTATAAGGCGATACTTCCATATGCCTTTTGGAATCAGCATCACCTGACCACTGTCTTGTCCATAACCCTCTTCTGGCAGAAATGGACAGCGCACTTACTCTTGATGCCAGTCGGCAAATATCCCTCTGTGCATCACGCATATATAGAAATGCATCTTTTAAATGCTCTATAGTCAGTAATATACTGTCCCTATCTAGGGTATCAATATTGTCAGTCAGGGAATCCGACCAAGCCACCCCAGCACTGCACATCCAGGCTGAGGCGATTGCTGGTCGCAGTATCACACCCGTATGAGTGTATATACATTTTACAGCAGGTTCCTTAAGGGCGGCCGTAGCCGGGGACGGTAGTGCCACCTGTTTAGACACGCGTGTGAGCGCTTTATTCACCCTAGGGGGTGTTTCCCAACGTGCCCTATCCTCTGGCGGGAAGGGGTATGATGCTAATAACTTTTTAGGAATTAACAGTTTTTATCGGGGGAAACCCACGCATCATCACACACTTCATTTAATTCCTCAGATGCAGGAGAAACTACAGGCAGTTTTTTCTCACCCAACATAATACCCTTTTTAGTGGTACTGGTATTATCAGAAATGTGTAAAAACATTTTCCATAGCCTCAATCATGTAACGTGTGGCCCTACTGGAAGTCACATTCGTCTCTTAATCGTCGACACTGGAGTCAGTATCCGTGTCGGCGTCTGTATCTGCCATCTGCGGTAACGGGCGTTTTAGAGACCCTGATGGCTTTTGAGACCCCTGGACAGGCACAGGCTGAGTCGCCGGCTGTCTCATGTCATCAATCTTTTGTAAAGAGCTGACACTGTCACATATTCCTTCCATAAGCTCATCCACTCAGGTGTCGACTCCCTAGGGGGTGACATCTCTGTTACAGGCAATTTCTCCGCCTCCACATCATTTTCCTCCTCATACATGTCGACAACGTACCGACACACAGCACACACACAGGGAATGCTCTGATAGAGGACAGGACCCCACTAGCCCTTTGGGGAGACAGAGGGAGAGTATGCCAGCACACACCAGAGCGCCATATATATACAGGGATAACCTTATATAAGTGTTTTTCCCCTTATAGCTGCTGTATTGTTATACTGCGCCTAATTAGTGCCCCCCTCTCTTTTTTAACCCCTTTCTGTAGTGTAGTAACTGCAGGGGAGAGCCAGGGAGCTTCCCTCCAACGGAGCTGTGAGAGAAAATGGCGCCAGTGTGCTGAGATAGGCTCCGCCCCCTTCTCGGCGGCCTTTTCTCCCGTTTTTCTGTGGAATCTGGCAGGGGTTAAAATTCATCCATATAGCCCTGGGGGCTATATGTGATGTATTTTCGCCAGCCAAGGTGTTTTTATTGCTGCTCAGGGCGCCCCCCCCTAGCGCCCCGCACCCTCAGTGACCGAAGTGTGAAGTGTGCTGAGGAGCAATGGCGCACAGCTGCAGTGCTGTGCGCTACCTTGGTGAAGACAGGATGTCTTCTGCCGCCGATTTTCCGGACCTCTTCTTGCTTCTGGCTCTGTAAGGGGGCCGGCGGCGCGGCTCTGGGACCGGACTCCGAGGCTGGGCCTGTGTTCGGTCCCTCTGGAGCTAATGGTGTCGGGTAGCCTAAGAAGCCCAATCCACTCTGCACGCAGGTGAGTTCGCTTCTTCTCCCCTTAGTCCCTCGATGCAGTGAGCCTGTTGCCAGCAGGTCTCACTGAAAATAAAAAACCTAAAACTAAACTTTCACTAAGAAGCTCAGGAGAGCCCCTAGTGTGCACCCTTCTCGGCCGGGCACAAAAATCTAACTGAGTCTTGGAGGAGGGTCATGGGGGGAGGAGCCAGTGCACACCAGGTAGTCCTAAAGCTTTACTTTTGTGCCCAGTCTCCTGCGGAGCCGCTATTCCCCATGGTTCTTACGGAGTTCCCAGCATCCACTAGGACGTCAGAGAAATTAGAAATCATTACCCTAATGGAATCCAGTCAAGCTGGCTCTGCCCCACTAGCCTGGGATGGTACACTGCAGTGAACCCCCCTGGGGAAGAGTAACACTGTGCCGGCCATAAAACACACTCTTTTTCTGACATACAGTGACAGCACACACACACAGGAAAAGGTTAAATGCACAATTAACCCACAAAGAGCCCTTGAAGAGAGACACAGAGATAGCCTGGAGCCAGCACACAGCACCCTTACTGCTAATGCCAAGCTTAGCCGGGTCGCAGATTTAGTACCCAGATTGGGGACTTAGTACACTAGTAAGCGCTTCCCCCCTGCTATGACCCCCTGGTACTGCTGAGGTAATCTGGAGTCTCTCCGGAGGCGCTGCTCGTCCCTGTCAGTCTGCCTCTGTGTCCACTGCAGAGGGAAAATGGCGCTGGTGAGCTGCTGGATCCCTTCAATGGCGCGCGGTCTTCCCGCTTTTTTATACTGGCTGAGGTCATCTTTAGTGCTGAAAATGGAGTCAGTCGCCTTTTAAGTCTATAATGCCAGTCTGGGTACTGAGTACACCCGTAGTGTACTTAGACTCAGTTCGCTCCCTCAGAAGCGGTGCGTCCGCACTGTGTACTGTGTCTTGAGACTCCGCTGCCCCCATAGAAGCCGTGCGTCTCTATACACTCATGCTGCCATAATGTCCGGCGACCCGCTAATCGTGACGCCGGCTTAGTACTCACCACTTTTCTTTCTTCTCGCTCTGTTAGCGGTGGCGGCATGCTGCGGGAATGTACGCTTGCCTTGGTAGGGAGTGCGAATAGTTCCCTCATGAGCTAGTGTCCTGTCAGTGGGGAATGGGACCATTAACCCTGAGAGAGGATGGACCCCCCCCAAAGGAAGCAGGCAAGAGCTGGTGCCATCCAGTCCTGCTTGAACATAACAAACAGAGTAAATAAAATAAGAATTTACTTACCGATAATTCTATTTCTCGGAGTCCGTAGTGGATGCTGGGGTTCCTGAAAGGACCATGGGGAATAGCGGCTCCGCAGGAGACAGGGCACAAAAAGTAAAGCTTTAGGATCAGGTGGTGTGCACTGGCTCCTCCCCCTATGACCCTCCTCCAAGCCTCAGTTAGGTACTGTGCCCGGACGAGCGTACACAATAAGGAAGGATTTATGAATCCCGGGTAAGACTCATACCAGCCACACCAATCACACTGTACAACCTGTGATCTGAACCCAGTTAACAGTATGATAACAGCGGAGCCTCTGAAAAGATGGCTCACAACAATAATAACCCGATTTTTGTAACTATGTACAAGTAATGCAGATAATCCGCACTTGGGATGGGCGCCCAGCATCCACTACGGACTCCGAGAAATAGAATTATCGGTAAGTAAATTCTTATTTTCTCTATCGTCCTAGTGGATGCTGGGGTTCCTGAAAGGACCATGGGGATTATACCAAAGCTCCCAAACGGGCGGGAGAGTGCGGATGACTCTGCAGCACCGAATGAGAGAACTCCAGGTCCTCCTTAGCCAGGGTATCAAATTTGTAGGATTTTACAAACGTGTTTGCCCCTGACTAAATAGCCGCTCGGCAAAGTTGTAAAGCCGAGACCCCTCGGGCAGCCGCCCAAGATGAGCCCACCTTCCTTGTGGAATGGGCATTTACATATTTTGGCTGTGGCAGGCCTGCCACAGAATGTGCAAGCTGAATTGTATTACACATCCAACTAGCAAAAGTCTGCTTAAAAGCAAGAGCACCCAGTTTGTTGGGTGCATACAGGATAACAGCAAGTCAGTTTTCCTGACTCCAGCCGTCCTGGAACCTATATTTTCAGGGCCCTGACCACATCTAGCAACTTGGAGTCCTCCAAGTCCCTAGTAGGCGCAAGACACCACAATAAGCCGGTTCAGGTGAAACACTGACACCACCTTAGGGAGAGAACTGGGGACGAGTCCGCAGCTCTGCCCTGTCCGAATGGACAAACAGATATGGGCTTTTTTGAGAAAAAAAAAAAAAACCACCAATTTGACACTCGCCTGGTCCAGGCCAGGTCCAAGAGCATGTTCACTTTTCATGTGAGATGCTTCAAATCCACAGATTTGACTGGTTTTAAACCAATGTGTTTTGAGGAATCCCAGAACTACGTTGAGATCCCACAGTGCCACTGGAGGCACAAAAGGGGGTTGTATATGCAATACTCCCTTGACAAACTTCTGGACTTCAGGAACTGAAGCCAATTCTTTCTGGAAGAAAAATCGACAGGGCCGAAATTTGAACCTTAATGGACCCCAATTTGAGGCCCATAGACACTCCTGTTTGCAAGAAATGCAGGAATCGACCGAGTTGAAATTTCTTCGTGGGGCCTTCCTGGCCTCACACCACGCAACATATTTTCGCCACATGTGGTGATAATGTTGTGCGGTCACCTCCTTTCTGGCTTTGACCAGGGTAGGAATGACCTCTTCCTGAATGCCTTTTCCCTTAGGATCCGGCGTTCCACCGCCATGCCGTCAAACACAGCTGCGGTAAGTCTTGGAACAGACATGGTACTTGCTGAAACAAGTCCCTTCTTAGCGGCAGAGGCCATAAGTCCTCTGTGAGCATCTCTTGAAGTTCCGGGTACCAAGTCCTTCTTGGCCAATCCGGAGCCATGAGTATAGTTCTTACTCCTCTACGTC
This sequence comes from Pseudophryne corroboree, assembly GCF_028390025.1. Classification (NCBI taxonomy): domain Eukaryota; kingdom Metazoa; phylum Chordata; class Amphibia; order Anura; family Myobatrachidae; genus Pseudophryne; species Pseudophryne corroboree. Next base: position 356,439,246 of record NC_086444.1, on the reverse strand, counting down.
TTATAATTCTCAGTACCTTAGGTATGAAAAGCAGAGGATGGAACACATACACCGACTGGTACACCCACGGTGTTACCAGAACGTCCACAGCTATTGCCTGAGGGTCTCTTAACCTGGCGCAATACCTGTCCCGTTTTTTGTTCAGACGGGACGCCATCATGTCCACCTTTGGTAATTCCCAACGGTTTACAATTATGTGGAAAACTTCCCCATGAAGTTCCCACTCTGCCGGGTGGAGGTCGTGCCTACTGAGGAAGTCTGCTTCCCAGTTTCCATTCCCGGAATGAAACACTGCTGACAGTGCTATCACATGATTTTCCGCCCAGCGAAAAGTCCTTGCAGTTTTTGCCACTGCCCTCCTGCTTCTTGTGCCGCCCTGTCTATTTACGTGGGCGACTGCCGTGATGTTTTATCCCACTGGATCAATACTGGCTGACCTTGAAGCAGAGGTCTTGCTAAGCTTAGAGCATTATAAATTTACCCTTAGCTATATTTATGTGGAGAAAAATCTCCAGACTTGATCACACTCCCTGGAAATTTTTTCCTTGTGTGACTGCTCCCCAGCCTCTCGGGCTGGCCTCCTTGGTCACCAACATCCAAAACTGAATGCCGAATCTGCGGCCCTCTAGAAGATGAGCACTCTGTAACCACCACAGGAGAGACACCCTTGTCCTTGGATATAGGGTTATCCGCTGATGCATCTGAAGATGCGATCCGGACCATTTGTCCAGCAGATCCCACTGAAAAGTTCTTGCATGAAATCTGCCGACTGGAATTGCTTCGAAGGAAGTCACCATTTTTTTTACCATGGCCCTTGTGCAATGATGCACTGATTTTAGGAGGTTCCTGACTAGCTCGGATAACTCCCTGGCTTTCTCTTCCGGGAGAAACACCTTTTTCTGGACTGTGTCCAGAATCATCCCTAAGCACAGGAGACTTGTTGTCGGGATCAGCTGCGATTTTGGAATATTTAGAATCCACCCCTGCTGTTGTAACAGTATCCGAGATAGTGCTACTCCGACCTCCAACTGTTCCCTGGACTTTGCCCTTATCAGGAGATCGTCCAAGTAAGGGATAATTAAGACGCCTTTTCTTCGAAGAAGAACCATCATTTCGGCCATTACCTTGGTAAAGACCCGGGGTGCCGTAGACAATCCAAACGGCAGCGTCTGAAACTGATAGTGACAGTTCTGTACCACGAACCTGAGGTACCCTTAGTGATAAGGGCAAATTTGGGACATGGAGGTAAGCATCCCTGATGTCTCGGGACACCAGATAGTCCCCTTCTTCCCGGTTCGTTATCACTGCTCTGAGTGACTCCATCTTGATTTGAACCTTTGTAAGTGTTCAAATTTTTTTAGATTTAGAATAGGTCTCACCTAGCCTTCTGGCTTCAGTACCACAATATAGTGTGGAATAATACCCCCTTTTCTTGTTGTAGGAGGGGTAATTTAATTATCACCTGCTGGGAATACAGCTCGTGAATTTTTTCCCATACTGCCTCCTTGTCGGAGGGAGACCTTGGTAAAGCAGACTTCAGGAGCCTGCGCAGGGGAAACGTCTCGACATTCCAAACTGTACCCCTGGGATACTACTTGTAGGATCCAGGGGTCCTGTACGGTCTCAGCGTCATGCTGAGAGCTTGTCAGAAGCGGTGGAACGCTTCTGTTCCTGGGAATGGGCTGCCTGCTGCAGTCTTCTTCCCTTTCCTCTATCCCTGGGCAGATATGACTCTTATAGGGACGAAAGGACTGAAGCTGAAAAGACGGTGTCTTTTTCTGCAGAGATGTGACTTAGGGTAAAAACGGTGGATTTTCCAGCAGTTGCCGTGGCCACCAGGTCCGATGGACCGACCCCAAATAACTCCTCTTCCTTTATACGGCAATACACCTTTGTGCCGTTTGGAATCTGCATCACCTGACCACTGTCGTGTCCATAAACATCTTCTGGCAGATATGGACATCGCACTTACTCTTGATGCCAGAGTGCAAATATCCCTCTGTGCATCTCGCATATATAGAAATACATCCTTTAAATGCTCAATAGTCAATAAAATACTGTCCCTGTCAAGGGTATCAATATTTTTAGTCAGGGAATCCGACCAAGCCACCCCAGCTCTGCACATCCAGGCTGAGGCGATCGCTGGTCGCAGTATAACACCAGTATGTGTGTATATACTTTTTATGATATTTTTCCAGCCTCCTGTCAGCTGGCTCCTTGAGGACGGCCCTATCTATAGACGGTACCGCCACTTGTTCTGATAAGCGTGTGAGCGCCTTATCCACCCTAAGGGGTGTTTCCCAACGCGCCCTAACTTCTGGCGGGAAAGGGTATACCGCCCCTATTTTCTATCGGGGGGAACCCACGCATCATCACACACTTCATTTAATTTATCTGATTCAGGAAAAACTACGGTAGTTTTTTCACCTCCCACATAATACCCTCTTTTGTGGTACTTGTAGTATCAGAAATATGTAACACCTCCTTCATTGCCCTTAACGTGTGGCCCTAATAAGGAATACGTTTGTTTATTCACCGTCGACACTGGATTCAGTGTCCCTGTCTGTGTCTGTGTCGACCGACTAAAGTAAACGGGCGTTTTAAAACCCCTGACGGTGTTTTTGAGACGTCTGGACCGGTACTAATTGTTTGTCGGCCGTCTCATGTCGTCAACCGACCTTGGCGCGTGTTGACATTATCACGTAATTCCCTAAATAAGCCATCCATTCCGGTGTCGACTCCCTAGAGAGTGACATCACCATTACAGGCAATTGCTCCGCCTCCTCACCAACATCGTCCTCATACATGTCGACACACACGTACCGACACACAGCACACACACAGGGAATGCTCTGATAGAGGACAGGACCCACTAGCCCTTTGGAGAGACAGAGGGAGAGTTTGCCAGCACACACCAAAAACGCTATAATTATATAGGGACAACCTTATATAAGTGTTTTCCCTTATAGCATCTTTTTTATATATTTCTAACGCCAAATTAGTGCCCCCCCTCTCTGTTTTAACCCTGTTTCTGTAGTGCAGTGCAGGGGAGAGCCTGGGAGCCTTCCCTCCAGCCTTTCTGTGAGGGAAAATGGCGCTGTGTGCTGAGGAGATAGGCCCCGCCCCTTTTTCGGCGGCCTCGTCTCCCGCTCTTAACGGATTCTGGCAGGGGTTAAATATCTCCATATAGCCCCCGGAGGCTATATGTGAGGTATTTTTAGCCAAAAAAGGTTTTCATTTGCCTCCCAGGGCGCCCCCCTCCCAGCGCCCTGCACCCTCAGTGACTGCCGTGTGAAGTGTGCTGAGAGGAAAATGGCGCACAGCTGTAGTGCTGTGCGCTACCTTAAGAAGACTGAGGAGTCTTCTGCCGCCGATTCTGGACCTCTTCTCGTTTCAGCATCTGCAAGGGGGCCGGCGGCGAGGCTCCGGTGACCATCCAGGCTGTACCTGTGATCGTCCCTCTGGAGCTAATGTCCAGTAGCCAAGAAGCCAATCCATCCTGCACGCAGGTGAGTTCACTTCTTCTCCCCTAAGTCCCTCGTTGCAGTGATCCTGTTGCCAGCAGGACTCACTGTAAAATAAAAAACCTAAGCTAAACTTTTCTAAGCAGCTCTTTAGGAGAGCCACCTAGATTGCACCCTTCTCGGCCGGGCACAAAAATCTAACTGAGGCTTGGAGGAGGGTCATAGGGGGAGGAGCCAGTGCACACCACCTGATCCTAAAGCTTTACTTTTTGTGCCCTGTCTCCTGCGGAGCCGCTATTCCCCATGGTCCTTTCAGGAACCCCAGCATCCACTAGGACGATAGAGAAATGCAGAAAACTCTTCAGGAGCTTCCAGAGACGTGACCGGCTCCCCCGGGCACATTTTCTAAACCGAGTCTGGTAGGAGGGGCATAGAGGGAGGAGTCGGCTCTATCAAATTCTTAAAGTGCCCAAGGCTCGTAGTGGACCCGTCTATACCCCATGGTACTAAATGGATTCCCAGTATCCTCTAGGACGTAAGAGAAAGTCTCATTAAAGCAGTCCTTACAATGTATATGATCACAATGAAATCCTATGTTTTTCAGTGAAGTGTCTGTACTTATTTTCTTGGTGTTTGCAATGACCATTTTATCTGCATATGCAAGATCAATTTATAAATTATCCTTGACCATGTTATGAAAGCAGTGGTTCCCAAATTTGGACCCTTTAATAACACTAGCGGTCCAGGTTTTAAGTATATCCAGAAATCCGAGAAAAATGGGTGTGCAATGCTGTTTAGTACCATAGCAAGGTGCAAATAGCATCGCAGCGAGGCACTTTACCTCGAGAATGCCCGTTCTCGCGACTAAACACTGTTTAGTCCGCTAATACAGTCATTCTCCGATTTAGCAGCATGCTGAATTGAATAGCTTGTGTACCTTTTTCCTGGCACTATTCAATTTGCATTGAATTGAATAGACACCATTGACTAGTATTAATTAAGTCATCTGTGGCCAAGTATGGATATACTTAAAACCTGGACCTAAACCTAAAGTTTATAGTCATAACTTATTCCGATATCATAGGAACGTGGAGGAGGAGAGGGGCGATTCAATTGTTATAGGTGCCCGACTGAGCAATTCAATTGTTCCAAGCGTCCATTAATTATCACGATTGAAGCGCCCAATTAGACTGCTATACGCAGCTAAACCCATCTAAACTAAAAGAATCTATGATGCAGCAATTATCTTGGTCAAGAAAACCACACATGCTCTTAAACAAGCTTTATCTTGTGCAGTCTAAAGCCAGTGCCACCCCCTTTGTGCTTGTACTAATGGATAATAAAATAGGCATCAAATATAGGTGTTGTAGTCCTCTCAGACTTTCTTTTCTTCCACTTTCATAGGATCAGATACCAGCAGTGAAAAAAGAATAAAGCAAAATCTGCCATACTTCCTTTTAATTCACTTTGGACAAGTAAAACTTCAAAATGTGAAACACATAATGCAAACTCACCACACTAGGAGTTCTTCTTCCCACACTTAAGGTGGACGACCAGCATCCTTATGATTATCCACGCAGCTCCAGGAGTACGACAGATCGTTAGGTCAGGAAAAGTACCTAACGATCTATCGTACGACCTGTGCATCACTGCTACCCAGATCGCCTGATCTCATGTGCAGCACGTAAGATCAGAGAATTTAGCATATGACCCGTAGGACTGCACATTGGATGAGCATCATTAGCGAAGTGCAAACGATTTGCACTTTCACTAACAAAAACGAGTTTTATTGTAAGAACTCACCTTTGTTAAAACTTTCTACGAGGTACACTGGGCTCCACAAGGCTAGACATTGGGGGTGTAGAGTAGGATCTTGATTTGAGGCACCAACAGGCTCAAAAGCTTTGACTGTTCCCAAGATGCATAGCGCCGCCTCCTCTATAACCCCACCTTCCTGCACAGGAGCTCAGTTTTTAGTTAACCAGCCCAATGCAGTAGCAGGAAGAGAGACGACAACAGTTAGTAGCCACATACACCACACTCTCACGACAGGAGAAGTGTCCGCGGCTAATGCCATACCAACCCAAAGAAGCTAAGTGCGTCAGGGTGGACGCCTTGTGGAGCCCAGTGTACCTCACAGAAAGAGTTTTAACAAAGGTAAGTTCATACCATAAAACTCGTTTTCTGCTGCGGGGTACACTGTGCTATACAAGGATAGACATTGGGGATGTCCTAAAGCAGTTCCTTATGGGAGGGGACGCACAGTAGCGGGCACAAGAACCCGGCGTCCAAAGGAAGCATCCTGGGAAGCGGCAGTATCGAAGGCATAGAACTTATGAACGTGTTCACTGAGGACCACGTAGCCGCCTTGCACAATTGTTCAAGGGTCGCACCACGGCGGGCCGCCCAAGAAGGTCCAACAGACCGAGTAGAATGGGCCGTAATGTGAGCAGGAGCTAACAGACCAGCCTTCACATAAGCATGTGCAATCACCATTCTAATCCATCTGGCCAAAGTCTGCTTGTGAGCAGGCCATCCACGTTTGTGAAAACCAAACAGAACAAAGAGAGAGAATCAGATTTCCTAATAGAAGCAGTTCTCTTCACATAGATACGGAGAGCCCGTACCACATCCAAAGATCGCTCTTTGGGAGACAAGTCAGGAGAGACCAGGGCCGGAACCACAATCTCCTGATTAAGGTGGAACGAAGATACCACCTTAGGTACGAAAACACCACCTTAAGGGAAAGCCACTTAAGGTCAGCTGAGCCCAGAGGTTCAAACGAAAACTCTTGCAACGCCTCCAACACCACGACAAGTCCCAAGGAGCCACAGTCGGGACATAGGGTGTGTTGCGTATCCAACCTCCCTAAGTAAAAGTATGAACATCAGGCAAGGTTGCAATTTTCCTCTGAAAGCACACCGACAAGGCAGAAATATGAACCTTGAGGGAGGCCAGACGCAGGCCTAAGTCTAGGCCCTGCTGAAGAAAAGCCAAAAGTTTGGCTGTACTAAACTTGGAAGCGTCATAATTGTTAATGCGCACCAAAGTAAGAATGCCAGACCCTATGGTAAACCCAACCAGAAGCCGGTTTCCGGGCCCGCAACATAGTTTTAATGACCGCCTCAGAAAAAGCTTTAGCCCTCAAGACGGAAGCTTCAAGAGCCACGCCATCAAAGACAGTCGGGCCAGGTCCTGGTAGACACAGGGGCCCTGAACGAGAAGATCTGGGCGTTGTGGAAGTAGAATCGGACGTTCTGACGATAGACCTTGTAGGTCTGAGAACCAATGCCGTCTGGGCCATGCTGGAGCTATGAGAAGCAGGATTCCTCCTCCTTGCTTGAACTTCCGAATTACCCTGGGCAGGAGTGACACCGGAGGGAACACATACGGCAGCCGAAAGTTCCATGGCACCGCCAGCGCATTCACGAATGCTGCTTGAGGATCCCTTGTCCCTGCTCCAAAGACCGGAACCTTGTGATTGTGTCGAGAAGCCATCAGATCCACGTCTGGAAGGCCCCACCTTTCCACAATGAGTTGAAACACATCTGGATGGAGGCCCCACTCTCCGGCGTGTACGACCTGACGACTGAGAAAGTCCACTTCCCAATTCAGGACTCCCGGAATGAATATTGCCGATATGGCCGGTAGATGGCGATCCGCCCATTGAAGAATCCGTGAAACTTCCTTCATTGCCAAGCGGCTGCGAGTGCCGCCTTGATGGTTTATGTAAGCCACTGTTGTGGCGTTTCAAAGAGTTGAAGACCGCCCGCAATTCCAGAACGTTGATCGAGAGGAGAGACTCCTCCTTGGTCAACCGACCCTGAATGGAGTGTTGATCCAACACCGCGCCCCAACCCCTTAGACTGGCAACCGTCGTCAACAGGACCCAGTCGGATTTCCAGAAGGGACGGCCCCTGTACAATCGTTGGTCCTGGAGCCACCAGTATAGCGACAGACGGACCTCCGGAGTCAATGAGATCATGTGAGACCTGATCCGGTGAGGCAGGCCATCCCACTTGGCTAGAATTAGCCTCTGGAGGGGGCAAGAATGGAATTGAGCATACTCCACCATGTCGAATGCTGACACCATGAGGCCCAGCACCTGCATCGCCGAATGTATCGAAAATTGCAGATGAGAAAGGAAGCAACGAATCTTGTCCTGAAGCTTCAGGACTTTCTCCTGAGACAAGAACAACCGCTGGTTGCGAGTGTCCAATAGCGCTCCCAGGTGCACCATGCTCTGAGCAGGGACCAGGGGGGATTTCTACCAGTTGATGAGCCACCCGTGGGCTTGCAGGAAACCTGACAGTCAGATCCAATTGACGGAGAATTTCTAGGGAATTTGCCAGTATCATCAAGTCGTCCAGATACGGTAGGATCCTGACCCCTTGACGGCGGAGTTCCGCCATCATCACTGCCATAACTTTGGTGAAGACTCGCGGAGCCGTGGTTAAACCAAAAGGTAACGCCCGAAAATAAGAATTTACTTACCGATAATTCTATTTCTCGTAGTCCGTAGTGGATGCTGGGGACTCCGTCAGGACCATGGGGAATAGCGGGCTCCGCAGGAGACAGGGCACATCTAAAAAGCTTTTTAGGTCACATGGTGTGTACTGGCTCCTCCCCCTATGACCCTCCTCCAAGCCTCAGTTAGGTACTGTGCCCGGACGAGCGTACACAATAAGGAAGGATCTTGAATCCCGGGTAAGACTCATACCAGCCACACCAATCACACCGTACAACTTGTGATCTGAACCCAGTTAACAGTATGATAACAAAACGAAGTAGCCTCCGAAAAGATGGCTCACAACAATAGTAATAACCCGATTTTTGTAACAATAACTATGTACAAGCATTGCAGACAATCCGCACTTGGGATGGGCGCCCAGCATCCACTACGGACTACGAGAAATAGAATTATCGGTAAGTAAATTCTTATTTTCTCTAACGTCCTAGTGGATGCTGGGGACTCCGTCAGGACCATGGGGATTATACCAAAGCTCCCAAACGGGCGGGAGAGTGCGGATGACTCTGCAGCACCGAATGAGAGAACTCCAGGTCCTCCTTAGCCAGAGTATCAAAATTTGTAAAATTTTACAAACGTGTTCTCCCCTGACCACGTAGCTGCTCGGCAAAGTTGTAATGCCGAGACTCCTCGGGCAGCCGCCCAGGATGAGCCCACCTTCCTTGTGGAATGGGCATCTACATATTTCGTCTGTGGCAGGCCTGCCACAGAATGTGCAAGCTGAATTGTACTACAAATCCAGCGTGCAATAGACTGCTTAGAAGCATGAGCACCCAGCTTGTTGGGTGTATACAGTATAAACAGCAAGTCAGACTTTCTGACTCCAGCCGTCCTAACTATATATATATATATATATATATATATATATATTTTTAGGGCCCTGACCCCGTCTAGTAACTTGGAGTCCTCCAAGTCCCTAGTAGCCGCAGGCACCACAAGAGGTTGTTTCAGGTGAAAACGCTGACACCCCTTCATGAAGAAACTGGAGACGAGTCCCAGTTCTGTCCTGTTCAAATGGAAAATTTTAATATGGGCTTTTGTAAGACAAAGCCGCCCATTCTGACAATCGCCTGGCCGAGGCCAGGGCTAACAACATGGTCACTTCCCATGTGAGATATTTGTCAACAGCATGGTCACTTTCCATGTGAGATATTTCAAATCCACAGATTTGAGCGGTTCAAACCAATATGATTTTAAGAAATCCCAACACTATGTTGAGATCTCACGGTGCCCCTAGGGGCACAAAAAAGCTGTATATGCAATACATCCTTTACAATCTGGACTTCAGGAACTGAAGTCAATTCTTTCTGGAAGAAAATCTACAGGGCCGAAATTTAAATGTTAATGAACCCCAATTTGAGGTCCAAAACACTCCTGTTTTCAGGAAGTGTAGAAATCGACCTAGTTGAATTTCCGTCGTGGAGCCTTCCTGGCCTCACCCACGCAACATATTTTCACCACATGTGGTGATGACGTTGTGCGGTCACCTCCTTCCTGGCTTTGACCAGGGTAGGTATGACCTCTTATGGAATGCCTTTTCCCCTCAGGATCCGGCATTCAACCGCCATGCCGTCAAACGCAGCCGCGGTAAGTCTTGGAATAGACATGGTACTTGCTGAATCAAGTCCCTTCTTAGCTCCCCAGGCCCTTAGTCCTCTGTGAGCATTTCTTGAAGTTCCGGGTACCAAGTCCCTCTTGGCCAATCCGGAGCCACTAGTATAGTTCATACTCCTCTATGTCTTATAATTCTCAATACCCTGGTTATGAGAAACAGAGGAGGGAACACATACACAGACTGGTACACCCACGGTGTTACCAGAACATCCACAGCTATCGCCTGAAGGTCTCATGACCTGGCGGAATACCTGTCCCGTTTTTGTTCGGGCGGGACGCCATCATGTCCACCTTTGGTCTTTGCCAACGGTCCACAATCATGTTGAAAAACTTCCCTATGAAGTTTCCACTCTCCCGGGTGGAGGTCATGCCTGCTGAGGAAGTCTGCTTCCCAGTCGTCCACTCCCGGAAAGAACACTGCTGACAGTGCTATCACATGATTTTCCGCCTAGCGAAAAATCCTTGCAGTTTTCACTGCCCTCCTGCTTCTTGTGCCGCCCTTCTGTTTACGTGGGCGACTGCCGTGATGTTATCCCACTGGATCAATACCGGCTGACCTTGAAGCAGAGGTCTAGCTAAGTTTAGAGCATTATAAATTTGCTCTAAGCTTATTTATGCGGAGAGAATTCTCCAGACTTAATCACACTTCCCTGGAAATTTTTTCCCTGTGTGACTGTTCCCCAGCCTCTCAGGCTGGCCTCCGTGGTCACCGGCATCCAATCCTGAATGCCGAATCTGCGGCCCTCTAGAAGATGAGCACTCTGTAATCACCACAGGAGAGACACCCTTTTCCTTGGATATAGGGTTATCCGCTGATGCATCTGAGGATGCGATCCGGACCATTTGTCCAGCAGATCCCACTGAAGAGTTCTTGCGGGAAATCTGCCGAATGGAATTGCTTCGTAATAAGCCACCATTTTTACCAGGACTCTTGTGCAATGATGCACTGACACTTTTCCTGGTTTTAGGAGGATCCCGATTAGCTCGGATAACTCCCTGGTTTTCTCCACTGGGAGAAACACGTTTTTCTGGACTGTGTCCAGAATCTTCCCTAGGAACAGTAGACGTGTCGTCGGAAAAAGCTGCGATTTTGGAATATTTAGAATCCACTCGTGCTGTCGTAGAACTACTTAAGATAGTGCTACTCCGACCTCCAACTGTTCTCTGGACCTTGCCCTTATCAGGAAAGCGTCCATGTTTCTTTTAAGAAAAATCATCATTCCGGCCATTACCTTGGTAAAGACCCGGGGCGCCGTGGACCATCCAAACGGCAGCGTCTGAACTGATAGTGACAGTTCTGTACCAGGAACCTGAAGTACCCTTGGTGAGAAGGGCAAATTTGGACCTGTAGGTAAACGTCCCTGATATCCAGTGACATCATATCGTCCCCTTCTTCCTGGTTCGCTATCACTGCTCCGAGTGACTCCATCTTGATTTGAACGCTTGTATGTAAGTGTTCAAATATTTCAGATCTCACCGAGCCGGTTGGCTTCAGTACCACAATATAGTGTGGAATACTACCCCCTTCCTTGTTGTAAGAAGGGTACTTTAATTATCACCTGCTGGGAATACAGCCTGTGAATTGTGTGAGGGGGAGACGTCTCGAATTTCCAATGTACACCTGGGATATTACATGTAGGATCCCGGAGTTCCCTTGCGAGTGTTGCTGAAACTCTTGAGATGACCCCCTACCGCACCTGAGTCCGCTTGTACGGCCCCAGCGTTATGCTGCGGACTTGGCAGAAGCCGTGAGGAGCTTCTGTTCCTGGGAATGAGCTGCTTGCTGCAGTCTTCTTCCCTTTCCTCTCCCCCTGGGCAGATATGACTGGCCTTCGCCCGCCTGCCCGTATGGGGACGAAAGGACTGAGACTGAAAAGACTGTGTCCTTTTCTGCCAATATGTGACTCGGGGTAACAAAAGGTGGATTTTTCAGCTGTTGCCATGGCCACCAGGTCCAATGGACCGCCCCTTTATACGGCAATACTTCCATATGCCGTCTGGAATCTGCCTCACCTGACCACTGTCGTGTCTTCGTCTGGCAGATATGTACATCACATTTACTCTTTGATGCCAGAATGCAAATATGCCTCTGCGCATCACACATATATAGAAATGCATCCCTAAAATGCTCTATAGACAATAAAATCCTGTCCCTGTCAAGGGTATCAAAATTTTCAGTCAGGAAATCCGACCAAGCCCCCTCAGCGCTGCACATCCAGGCTGAGGCGATTGCTGGTCGTAGTATAACACCAGTATGTGTGTATATACTGTTATGATATTTTTCAGCTTCCTATCAGCTGGCTCCTTGAGGGCGGCCGTATCTGGAAACGGTAACGCCATGTTTTTTATATGCGTGTGAGCGCCTTGTCCACCCTAAGGTGTGTTTTCCAACTCGCCCTTACTACTGGCGGGAAAAAGGGTATACCGCCCATAACTTTCTGTCACACACTTCATTTAATTTATCTGATTCAGGCAAAACTACAAGTAGTTTATTCCCACCCTACAAAATACCCTTATTTGTGGTACTTGTGGTATCAGAAATACGTAACACCTCCTTCATTGCCCTTAACATGTAACTTGTGGCCCTAAAGGAAAAATACGTTTGTTTCTTCACCGTCGACACTGGGGTCAGTGTCCGTGTCAGTGTCTGTCGACCGACTGAGGTAAATGGGCGTTTTTACAAGCCCCTGACGGTGTCTGAGACGCCTGGACCGATACTAATTTGTCCGCCGGCTGTCTCATGTCGTCAACCGGCTTGCAGCGTGTTGACATTATCACGTAATTCCATAAGTAAGCCATCCATTCTGGTGTCGACTCCCTAGAGAGTGACATCACCATTACAGGCAATTTTCTCCGTCTCCTCACCAACATTTTCCTCATACATGTCGACACACACGTACCGACCTACAGCACACACATACAGGGAATGCTCTGATAGAGGACAGGACCCACTAGCCCTTTGGGGAGACAGAGGGAGAGTTTGCCAGCACACACCAAAAGCGCCATAATGTATATAACAACCCTAGAAGGTGTTGTTTCTATATATGGGCTCTTAATATATAATTATATCGCCAATTTATGCCCCCCTTCTCTTTAACCCTGTTTCTGTAGTGCAGGGGAGAGTGGGAGCCTTCCTCACCAGCGGAGCTGGTCAGGAAAATGGCGCTGAGTGCTGAGGAGAATAAGCTCCGCCCCTTTCACGGCGGGCTTTTCTCCCGGTTATTAGGAAAACTGGCCTGGGTTAAATACATACATATAGCCTTAATGGCTATATGTGATGTATTTATTTGCCAAATAGGTATTTATATTGCTGCCCAGGGCGCCCCCAGCAGCGCCCTGCACCCTCCGTGACCGTGTCAGTGAGCCGTGTAGCAACAATGGCGCACAGCTGCAGTGCTGTGCGCTACCTCTCTGAAGACTGTGAAGTCTTCTGCCGCCTGTTTCCGGACCTCCGTTCCGCCGTCTTTCTTCAGCGTCTGTAAGGGGGATCGGCGGCGCGGCTCCGGGACGAACCCCAGGCTGACCTGTGTTCCGACTCCCTCTGGAGCTCAGTGTCCAGTAGCCTAAAACTTCAATCCTCCTGCACGCAGGTGAGTTGCAAGTCTCTCCCCTAAGTCCCTCGTTGCAGTGATCCTGTCGCCAGCAGGAATCACTGATTAGAAACCTAAAAAAAAACTTTACTAAACAGCTCCTTAAGAGAGCCATCCAGTTTGCACCCTTCTCGGACGGGCACAAAAACCTAACTGAGGCTTGGAGGAGGGTCATAGGGGGAGGAGCCAGTACACACCATGTGACCTAAAAAGCTTTTTAGATGTGCCCTGTCTCCTGCGGAGCCCGCTATTCCCCATGGTCCTGACGGAGTCCCCAGCATCCACTAGGACGTTAGAGAAACTGGTAATGGAGGTTGGCTCGGGATCATCCATAATCTGTAGAATCAACTTAATAGCCTCCAAAACATCAGGAACATCAACTTGTGAACTACCCTCCCCATCAGCAGTATGTGTCAGAATCTGTGGGGTCAGTGTAAGCGCCATCTTCATCAGACGAAGTGTCAGTGACAGCAGTGGATTGTGAGGAGGTAACAGCTCGCTTAGAGGACCCCTTGGTCTTAGGCGAGCGAGGGTCAGACTTTTTAGTAATCAGGGACTGGTTCAATTTCTTCAATTGAGCAGATAAGTTATCTGCCCACGGCGGGTTAGCCGCGGGGACCACATACAGTTGAACCGGCATAGGAGGTCCCATAGGGGGCGTTAGTTTAGTAACTAGCGTATTCAGAAGTGTGGAGAAAGTAGCCCACGGCGGGTCATTATGGTCCCCCGTTGCCACAGTCCCACTGGGGGGCAAAGTGCCCCCAGAACCAGAGCCCTCAGCTGCTATATTATCCTCATAGGGATCTGTGGCCTCAGCAAAACCGGTAGTGTGTTCAGCCCCAGAACCGTTACCCTCAGAAGCAGACATGATATAACTTGCAATATCAGGTAACACAGTACAATTATCAGCAGCACAATACTTCTTGCCCAAACCCCTGCGCAGTGTAGTCAGCACAAGCAGGGATATAGGAGAGATATGGTGACTAAAATCACAAGGAAAAAATAAGATTTTACTTACCGGTAAATCTATTTCTCGTAGTCCGTAGTGGATGCTGGGGACTCCGTAAGGACCATGGGGAATAGACGGGCTCCGCAGGAGACATAGGCACTTTGAGAAAGAATTTAGATTCTGGTGTGCTCTGGCTCCTCCCTCTATGTCCCTCCTCCAGACCTCAGTTAGAGAAACTGTGCCCAGAAGAGCTGTACAGTACAAGGAAAGGATTTTGGGAATCCAGGGTAAGACTCATACCAGCCACACCAATCACACCGTATAACTTGTGAAAACTTTACCCAGTTAACAGTATGAACAATCACAGAGCATCAGATAAACTCTGATGCAACTATAACATAACCCTTATTTAAGCAATAACTATATACAAGCATTGCAGAAGAAGTCCGCACTTGGGACGGGCGCCCAGCATCCACTACGGACTACGAGAAATAGATTTACCGGTAAGTAAAATCTTATTTTCTCCAACGTCCTAGTGGATGCTGGGGACTCCGTAAGGACCATGGGGATTATACCAAAGCTCCCAAACGGGCGGGAGAGTGCGGATGACTCTGCAGCACCGAATGAGCAAACATAAGGTCCTCCTCAGCCAGGGTATCAAACCTGTAGAATTTTGCAAAAGTGTTTGAACCCGACCAAGCAGCTGCTCGGCAAAGCTGTAATGCCGAGACCCCTCGGGCAGCCGCCCAAGAAGAGCCCACCTTCCTTGTGGAATGGGCTTCTACTGATTTTGGCAGCGGCAATCCAGCCGCAGAATGAGCCTGCTGAATCGTGTTACAGATCCAGCGAGCAATAGTTTGCTTTGAAGCAGGAGCACCCAGCTTGTTGGGTGCATACAGGATAAACAGCGACTCAGTTTTCCCGACTCTAGCCGTTCTGGCTACATAAACCTTCAAAGCCCTGACCACATCTAGTAACTCGGAATCCTCCAAGTCACGAGTAGCCACAGGCACCACAATAGGTTGGTTCATATGAAAAGATGACACCACTTTTAGCAGAAATTGCGGACGGGACCGCAATTCTGCCCTGTCCATATGGAAAACCAGATAGCGGCTTTGTCACATAAAAGCCCCTAATTCTGACACACGCCTAGCTGAAGCCAAGGCTAATAGCATGACCACCTTCCACGTGAGAAATTTTAACTCCACGGTTTTAAGTGGCTCAAACCAGTGTGATTTCAGGAAACTCAACACCACGTTAAGATCCCAAGGTGCCACTGGAGGCACAAAAGGGGGCTAAATTTGCAGCACTCCCTTTACAAACGTCTGAACTTCAGGTAGAGAAGCCAGTTCTTTTTGAAAGAAAATGGATAGGGACGAAATCTGGACCTTAATGGAACCCAATTTTAGGCCCAAAGTCACTCCCGACTGTAGGAAGTGAAGGAAACGGCCCAGCTGAAATTCCTCCATAGGGGCATTCCTGGCCTCACACCAAGCAACATATTTTCGCCATATACGGTGATAATGTTTAGCCGTTACGTCCTTCCTAGCCTTTATCAGCGTAGGAATAACCTCATCCGGAATGCCTTTTTCTGCTAGGATCCGGCGTTCAACCGCCATGCCGTCAAACGCAGCCGCGGTAAGTCTTGGAATAGACAGGGCCCCTGTTGCAACAAGTCCTGTCTTAAAGGCAGAGGCCACGGGTCCTCTGTGAGCATTTCTTGTAGCTCTGGATACCAAGTCCTTCTTGGCCAATCCGGAACAATGAGTATTGTTCTCACTCCTCTTCCTCTTAGGATTCTCAGCACCTTGGGTATGAGAGGAAGAGGAGGAAATACATAGACCGACTGGAACACCCACGGTGTCACTAGTGCGTCTACAGCTATCGCCTGAGGGTCTCTTGACCTTGCGCAATACCTCTGCAGCTTTTTGTTGAGGCGGGATGCCATCATGTCTACTTGTGGCAGTTCCCACCGATTTGCAATCTGCGTGAAGACTTCTTGATGAAGTCCCCACTCTCCCGAGTGGAGGTCGTGCCTGCTGAGGAAGTCTGCTTCCCAGTTGTCCACTCCCAGAATGAACACTGCTGACAGTGCTCTTACGTGATTCTCCGCCCAGCGAAGAATTCTGGTGGCTTCCACCATCGCTATCCTGCTCCTTGTGCCGCCTTTGCGGTTTACATGAGCCACTGCGGTGATGTTGTCTGACTGAATCAGCACCGATCGGTCGCGAAGCAGGGTCTCCGCTTGACGTAGGGCGTTGTATATGGCCCTTCGTTCCAGGATATTGATGTGAAGGCAAGTCTCCTGACTTGACCACAGACCTTGGAAATTTCTTCCCTGTGTGACTGCTCCCCATCCTCGGAGGCTTGCGTCCGTGGTCACCAGGACCCAGTCCTGAATGCCGAATCTGCGGCCCTCGAGAAGGTGAGCACTCTGCAGCCACCACAGGAGAGACACCCTGGCCCTGGGGGATAGGGTGATCAGCTGATGCATTTGTAGATGTGATCCGGACCACTTGTCCAACAGATCCCATTGAAAGGTCCTCGCATGGAACCTGCCGAAGGGAATGGCCTCGTATGATGCCACCATCTTTCCCAGGTCTCGCGTGCAGTGATGCACCGACACCTGTTTTGGTTTTAATAGGTCTCTGACCAGTGTCATGAGCTCCTGAGCCTTCTCCATCGGGAGATAAACCCTCTTCTGGCCTGTGTCCAGAATCATGCCCAGGAAGGGCAGACGAGTCGTAGGAATCAACTGCGACTTTGGAATATTTAGAATCCAGCCGTGCTGTTGTAACACTTCCAGAGAGCGTGCTACGCTGATCAGCAACTGCTCTCTGGACCTCGCCTTTATGAGGAGATCGTCCAAGTATGGGATAATTGTGACTCCTTGCCGTCGCAGGAGCACCATCATTTCCGCCATTACCTTGGTAAATATTCTCGGTGCCGTGGAGAGACCAAACAGCAACGTCTGGAATTGGTTTTGACAATCCTGTACCACAAATCTGAGGTACTCCTGATGAGGTGGATAAATGGGGACATGAAGGTAAGCATCCTTTATGTCCAGAGACACCATAAAATCCCCCCCTTCCAGGCTTGCGATGACCGCTCTGAGCGATTCCATCTTGAACTTGAACCTTTTCAGGTATATGTTCAGGGATTTTAAATTCAATATGGGTCTGACCGAACCGTCCGGTTTCAGTACCACAAACATGGTCGAATAGTAACCCCTTCCTTGTTGAAGGAAGGGAACCTTGACCACCACCTGCTGAAGATACAATTTGTAAATTGCAGCTAACACTATTTCCCTCTCTAAGGGGGAAGCTGGCAGGGCCGATTTGAGGTATCGGTGAGGGGGCATCTCTTCGAATTCCAGCTTGTATCCCTGAGACACAATCTCTATAGCCCAGGGATCCACCTGGGAGTGAACCCACTTGTGGCTGAAATTTCGGAGACGCGCCCCCACCGGGCCTAGCTCCGTCTGTGGAGCCCCAGCGTCATGCGGTGGATTTAGTGGAAGCCGGGGAAGACTTCTGTTCCTGGGAACTAGCTGTATTGTGCAGCTTCTTTCCTCTACCCCTGCCTCTGGCAAGAAAGGACGCACCTCGGACTTTCTTGCCTTTTTGTGATCGAAAAGACTGCATCTGGTAATACGGTGCTTTCTTAGGTTGTGAGGGAACATATGGCAAAAAATTTGACTTTCCAGCCGTAGCTGTGGAGACCAGGTCCGAGAGACCCTCCCCAAACAACTCCTCACCCTTGTAAGGTAAAACCTCCATGTGCCTTTTTGAGTCGGCATCGCCTGTCCATTGCCGAGTCCACAGGACCCTTCTGGCAGAAATCGACATTGCATTTATTCTAGAGCCTAGTAGGCTAATGTCTCTTTGAGCATCTCTCATATACAGGACAGCGTCTTTTATATGCCCCAGGGTCAGCAATATAGTATCCTTGTCCAAGGTATCAAGTTCCTCAGATAAGGTATCTGTCCATGCTGCTACAGCACTACACATCCAGGCCGACGCAATCGCCGGCCTTCGTAAGGTACCTGAATGTGTATAAATGGACTTCAGGGTACCCTCCTGCTTTCGATCCGCAGCATCTTTTAGGGTGGCCGTATCCTGTGACGGCAGGGCTACCCTCTTGGATAAGCGTGTTAAAGCTTTGTCTACCCTAGGGGAGGATTCCCAGCGTAACCTGTCCGTTGGCGGGAAAGGGTACGCCATAAGCATCCGTTTGGAAATCTGCAGTTTTTTATCTGGAGATTCCCAAGCCTTTTCACATAACTCATTTAACTCATGTGAAGGGGGAAAGGTCACCTCTTGCCTTTTTTCCCCATACATATAAACCCTCTTGTCAGGGACTGGGGTTTCCTCTGTGATGTGCAACACATCCTTCATTGCTATAATCATATAACGGATGGCTTTAGCCAATTTAGGCTGTAACTTTGCATCATCGCAATCGACACTGGAGTCAGAATCCGTGTCGATATCTGTGTCAACAATTTGGGATAGTGGGCGCTTCTGAGACCCTGACAGCCTCTGCGACATAGGATCAGGCATGGGCTGAGACCCCGGCTGTCCTAAGGCTTCAGCTTTATCCAACCTTTTATGCAAGGAATTAACATTATCATTTAAAACCTTCCACATATCCATCCAATCGGGTGTCAGCGCAGTCCCCACATTCATTTGTTCCCGCTCTGCTTCCACATAGCCTTCCTCGTCAAACATGCAGACACAAGCGTACCGACACACCACACACACAGGGGATGCTCTTTTTGAAGACAGTTCCCCCACAAGGCCTTTTGGAGAGACAGAGAGAGAGTATGCCAGCACACACTCCAGCACTATATGTCCCAGGAATCACACAGTAACTTAGTGTTAACCCAGTAGCTGCTGTATATACTGTTTTTGCGCCTAATTTATGTGCCCCCCCTCTCTTTTTACCCTCTTCTACCGTGTTTTTGCAGGGGAGAGCCTGGGGAGCTTCCTCTCAGCGGAGCTGTGGAGAGAAAATGGCGCTGGTGAGTGCTGAGATAGAAGCCCCGCCCCCTCAGCGGCGTGCTTCTGTCCCGCGTTTCTGTGTAAAAATATGGCGGGGGCTCATGCATAAATACAGTGCCCAACTGTATATATGCCCACTTTTGCCAAGAGGTCTCTAATTGCTGCCCAGGGCGCCCCCCCTGCGCCCTGCACCCTACAGTGACCGGAGTATGTGGGTGTAGTGTGGGAGCAATGGCGCACAGCTGCAGTACTGTGCGCTACCTCAGTATGAAGACTGGAGTCTTCTGCCGCCGATTTCGAAGTCTTCTTGCTTCTTTCACCGGCTTCTGTCTTCCGGCTCTGCGAGGAGGACGGCGGCGCGGCTCCGGGATCGGACGACAAAGGGTGAGATCCTGTGTACGATCCCTCTGGAGCTAATGGTGTCCAGTAGCCTAAGAAGCAGGACCTATCTTCAGTGAGTAGGGCTGCTTCTCTCCCCTCAGTCCCACGTAGCAGAGAGTCTGTTGCCAGCAGATCTCTCTGAAAATAAAAAAACCTAACAAAATACTTTATTTTATAGCAAGCTCAGGAGAGCTCACTAAGTAGCACCCAGCTCGTCCGGGCACAGATTCAAACTGAGATCTGGAGGAGGGACATAGAGGGAGGAGCCAGAGCACACCAGTATCCAAATTCTTTCTTGAAGTGCCCTGTCTCCTGCGGAGCCCGTCTATTCCCCATGGTCCTTACGGAGTCCCCAGCATCCACTAGGACGTTAGAGAAAATAAGAATTTACTTACCGATAATTCTATTTCTCGTAGTCCGTAGTGGATGCTGGGGACTCCGTCAGGACCATGGGGAATAGCGGCTCCGCAGGAGACAGGGCACAAAAGTAAAAGCTTTAGGATCAGGTGGTGTGCACTGGCTCCTCCCCCTATGACCCTCCTCCAAGCCTCAGTTAGGATACTGTGCCCGGACGAGCGTACACAATAAGGAAGGATTTTGAATCCCGGGTAAGACTCATACCAGCCACACCAATCACACTGTACAACCTGTGATCTGAACCCAGTTAACAGCATGATAACAGCGGAGCCTCTGAAAAGATGGCTCACAACAATAATAACCCGATTTTTGTAACAATAACTATGTACAAGTATTGCAGACAATCCGCACTTGGGATGGGCGCCCAGCATCCACTACGGACTACGAGAAATAGAATTATCGGTAAGTAAATTCTTATTTTCTCTGACGTCCTAAGTGGATGCTGGGGACTCCGTCAGGACCATGGGGATTATACCAAAGCTCCCAAACGGGCAGGAGAGTGCGGATGACTCTGCAGCACCGAATGAGAGAACTCCAGGTCCTCCTCAGCCAGGGTGTGCCCCTGACCAAGTAGCAGCTCGGCAAAGTTGTAAAGCCGAGACCCCTCGGGCAGCCGCCCAAGATGAGCCCACCTTCCTTGTGGAATGGGCATTTACATATTTTGGCTGTGGCAGGCCTGCCACAGAATGTGCAAGCTGAATTGTACTACACATCCAACTAGCACTCGTCTGCTTAGAAGCAAGAGCACCCAGTTTTTTGGGTGCCTACAGGATAACAGCAAGTCAGTTTTCCTGACTCCAGCCGTCCTGGAAACCTATATTTTCAGGGCCCTGACAACATCTAGCATCTAAGCTGGTGCAGGTGAAACGCTGACACCACCTTAGGGAGAAACTGGGGACGAGTCCGCAGCTCTGCCCTGTCCGAATGGACAATCAGATATGGGCTTTGTGAGACAAAGCCGCCAATTCTGACACTCGCCTGGCCGAGGCCAGGGCCAACAGCATGGTCACTTTCCATGTGAGACATTTCAAATCCACAGATTTGAGCGGTTTAAACCAATGTGACTTGAGGAATCCCAGAACTACGTTGAGATCCCACAGTGCCACTGGAGGCACAAAAGGGGGTTGTATATGCAGTACTCCCTTGACAAACTTCTGGACTTCAGGAACTGAAGCCAATTTTTTCTGGAAGAAAATTGACAGGGCCGAAATTTGAACCTTAATGGACCCCAATTTGAGGCCCATAGACACTCCTGTTTGCAGGAAATGCAGGAATCGACCGAGTTGAAATTTCTTCGTGGGGCCGTCCTGGCCTCACACCACGCAACATATTTTCGCCACATGTGGTGATAATGTTGTGCGGTCACCTCCTTCCTGGCTTTGACCAGGGTAGGAATGACCTCTTCCGGAATGCCTTTTTCCCTTAGGATCCGGCGTTCCACCGCCATGCCGTCAAACGCAGCCGCGGTAAGTCTTGGAACAGACATGGTACTTGCTGAAGCAAGTCCCTTCTTAGCGGCAGAGGCCATGAGTCCTCTGTGAGCATTTCTTGAAGTTCCGGGTACCAAGTCCTTCTTGGCCAATCCGGAGCCACGAGTATAGTTCTTACTCCTCTACGTCTTATAATTCTCAGTACCTTGGGTATGAGAAGCAGAGGAGGGAACACATACACCGACTGGTACACCCACGGTGTTACCAGAACGTCCACAGCTATTGCCTGAGGGTCTCTTGACCTGGCGCAATACCTGTCCAGTTTTTTGTTCAGGCGGGACGCCATCATGTCCACCTTTGGTCTTTCCCAACGGTTCACAATCATGTGGAAGACTTCCCGATGAAGTCCCCACTCTCCCGGGTGGAGGTCGTGCCTGCTGAGGAAGTCTGCTTCCCAGTTGTCCACTCCCGGAATGAACACTGCTGACAGTGTTATCACATGATTTTCCGCCCAGCGAAGAATCCTTGCAGTTTCTGCCATTGCCCTCCTGCTTCTTGTGCCGCCCTGTCTGTTTACGTGGGCGACTGCCGTGATGTTGTCCGACTGGATCAATACCGGCTGACCTTGAAGCAGAGGTCTTGCTAAGCTTAGAGCATTGTAAATTGCCCTTAGCTCCAGTATATTTATGTGGAGAGAAGTCTCCAGACTATATCACACTCCCTGGAAATTTTTTTCCCTGTGTGACTGCTCCCCAGCCTCTCAGGCTGGCATCCGTGGTCACCAGGACCCAGTCCTGAATGCCGAATCTGCGGCCCTTTAATAGATGAGCACTCTGCAGCCACCGCAGAAGAAACACCCTTGTCCTTGGAGACAGGGTTATCCGCTGATGCATCTGAAGATGCGATCCGGACCATTTTTCCAGCAGATCCCACTGAAAAGTTCTTGCGTGAAATCTGCCGAATGGAATCGCTTCGTAAGAAGCCACCATTTTTCCCAGGACCCTTGTGCAATGATGCACTGACACTTTTCCTGGTTTTAGGAGGTTCCTGACTAGCTCGGATAACTCCCTGGCTTTCTTCTCCGGGAGAAACACCCTTTTCTGGACTGTGTCCAGAATCATCCCTAGGAACAGCAGACGTGTCGTCGGAAACAGCTGCGATTTTGGAATATTTA
The DNA here is from genome assembly GCF_028390025.1 of Pseudophryne corroboree. Taxonomy (NCBI): domain Eukaryota; kingdom Metazoa; phylum Chordata; class Amphibia; order Anura; family Myobatrachidae; genus Pseudophryne; species Pseudophryne corroboree. The sequence continues at coordinate 356,416,699 of NC_086444.1, read as the reverse complement.
GAATCCACCCGTGCTGTCGTAGAACTACTTGAGATAGTGCTACTCCGACCTCCAACTGTTCTCTGGACCTTGCCCTTATCAGCAGATCGTCCATTTTCTTTGAAGAAGAATCATCATTTCGGCCATTACCTTGGTAATGACCCGGGGTGCCGTGGACAATCCAAACGGCAGCGTCTGAAACTGATAGTGACAGTTCTGTACCACGAACCTGAGGTACCCTTGGTGAGAAGGGCAAATTTGGACATGGAGGTAAGCATCCCTGATGTCCAGGGACACCATATAGTCCCCTTCTTCCTGGTTCGCTATCACTGCTCTGAGTGACTCCATCTTGATTTGAACCTTTTTATGTAAGTGTTCAAATATTTCAGATTTAGAATAGGTCTCACCGAGCCGTCTGACTTCAGTACCACAATATAGTGTGGAATAATACCCCTTTCCTTGTTGTAGGAGGGGTACTTTGATTATCACCTGCTGGGAATACAGCTTGTGAATTGTTTCCAATACTGCCTCCCTGTCGGAGGGAGACGTTGGTAAAGCAGACTTCAGGAACCTGCGAGGGGGAGACGTCTCGAATTTCCAATCTGTACCCCTGGGATACTACTTGTAGGCTCCAGGGGTCCACTTGCGAGTGAGCCCACTGCGTGCTGAAACTCTTGAGACGACCCCCCACCGCACCTGAGTCCGCTTGTACGGCCCCAGCGTCATGCTGAGGACTTGGTAGAAGCGGTGGAGGGCTTCTGTTCCTGGGAATGGGCTGCCTGCTGCAGTCTTCTTCCCTTTCCTCTATCCCTGGGCAGATATGACTGGCCTTTTGCCCGCTTGCCCTTATGGGGACGAAAGGACTGAGGCTGAAAAGACGGTGTCTTTTTCTGCTGAGATGTGACTTGGGGTAAAAAAGGTGGATTTTCCAGCTGTTGCCGTGGCCACCAGGTCCGATGGACCGACCCCAAATAACTCCTCCCCTTTATACGGCAATACTTCCATGTGCCGTTTGGAATCTGCATCACCTGACCACTGTCGTGTCCATAAACATCTTCTGGCAGATATGGACATCGCACTTACTCTTGATGCCAGAGTGCAAATATCCCTCTGTGCATCTCGCATATATAGAAATGCATCCTTTAAATGCTCTATAGTCAATAAAATACTGTCCCTGTCAAGGGTATCAATATTTTCAGTCAGGGAATCCGACCAAGCCACCCCAGCGCTGCACATCCAGGCTGAGGCGATCGCTGGTCGCAGTATAACACCAGTATGTGTGTATATACTTTTTAAGATATTTTCCAGCCTCCTATCAGCTGGCTCCTTGAGGGCGGCCGTATCTGGAGACGGTAACGGCACTTGTGATAAGCGTGTGAGCGCCTTATCCACCCTAAGGGGTGTTTCCCAACGCGCCCTAACTTCTGGCGGGAAAAGGTATACCGCCAATAATTTTCTATCGGGGGAAACCCACGCATCATCACACACTTCATTTAATTTATCTGATTCAGGAAAAACTACAGGTAGTTTTTTCACACCCCACATAATACCCTTTTTTGTGGTACTTGTAGTATCAGAAATATGTAACACCTCCTTCATTGCCCTTAACATGTAACGTGTGGCCCTAAAGGAAAATACGTTTGTTTCTTCACCGTCGACACTGGAGTCAGTGTCCGTGTCTGTGTCTGTGTCGACCGACTGAGGTAAATGGGCGTTTTAAAGCCCCTGACGGTGTTTGAGACGCCTGGACAGGTACTAATTTGTTTGCCGGCCGTCTCATGTCGTCAACCGACCTTGCAGCGTGTTGACATTATCACGTAATTCCCTAAATAAGCCATCCATTCCCGTGTCGACTCCCTAGAGAGTGACATCACCATTACAGGCAATTGCTCCGCCTCCTCACCAACATCGTCCTCATACATGTCGACACACGTACCGACACACAGCACACACACAGGGAATGCTCTGATAGAGGACAGGACCCCACTAGCCCTTTGGGGAGACAGAGGGAGAGTTTGCCAGCACACACCAAAACGCTATAATTATACAGGGACAACCTTTATATAAGTGTTTTCCCTTATAGCATCTTAATATATAATCATATCGCCAAATAAGTGCCCCCCCTCTCTGTTTTAACCCTGTTTCTGTAGTGCAGTGCAGGGGAGAGCCTGGGAGCCTTCCCACCAGCAGTTCTGTGAGGGAAAATGGCGCTGTGTGCTGAGGAGAATAGGCCCCGCCCCCTTTTCGGCGGGCTTCTTCTCCCGTTTTTCTGACAACATGGCAGGGGTTAAATACATCCATATAGCCCCAGAGGCTATATGTGATGTATTTTTAGCCAGTATAGGTATTTTCATTGCTGCCCAGGGCGCCCCCCCCAGCGCCCTGCACCCTCAGTGACCGTTGGTGTGAAGTGTGCTGAGAGCAATGGCGCACAGCTGCAGTGCTGTGCGCTACCTCATGAAGACTGAGAAGTCTTCAGCCGCCGATTTCTGGACCTCTTCTCTCTTCAGCATCTGCAAGGGGGTCGGCGGCGCGGCTCCGGTGACCCATCCAGGCTGTACCTGTGATCGTCCCTCTGGAGCTAGTGTCCAGTAGCCTAAGAAGCCAATCCATCCTGCACGCAGGTGAGTTCACTTCTTCTCCCCTAAGTCCCTCGTTGCAGTGAGCCTGTTGCCAGCAGGACTCACTGAAAATAAAAAACCTAATAAAACTTTTACTCTAAGCAGCTCTTTAGGAGAGCCACCTAGATTGCACCCTTCTCGGCCGGGCACAAAAACCTAACTGAGGCTTGGAGGAGGGTCATAGGGGGAGGAGCCAGTGCACACCACCTGATCCTAAAGCTTTTACTTTTGTGCCCTGTCTCCTGCGGAGCCGCTATTCCCCATGGTCCTGACGGAGTCCCCAGCATCCACTTAGGACGTCAGAGAAATACAATTACAGTATATCTTGTGAATATCCTATATTACAGTATTATAAACCTGATGCACCAAGCCCCCTCAGGTTATAGAATATAGGGATAGCAAGTTGAGTGAGAGACACGAAATGAAATTCACCCAGCAAGCTAATGCACACACATATAGTCACAGTTGTACAATGCAGAGGTTATTACAAACAATAATACTGCACTGGACTAGCTTATATATAGCTATGTAGTCAATAGATATAACACTGCACAGTAAAAGACTGGATGTATATCACAAGGTGCTTGTACCAGAGAACCCTGACTAAATGCACTTTTTCATAACTATCACTGTCTAAATGACATGCAGAATACTTAAGTGTCTTGTAAAGTCACAGCGCTGACTATCAGGCGGCTTTACAAAGGAGGATTTGCCCAAGCAGTCACAGGAACAGTGTAGCTGAGAGAAATGGCGCCCAAACACTGACTGGGAGTGAGGGAGAGACAGATATGCAGCTCCAGGGTGGGAACATTTACTGTAAATGGCGCCCTGGGGCTGGGGGAGGGGCCACAGGTCTAAGCTTTATCCCCTCTGCTGGCTTAACCACCTGGTACTGCGGGCCAATATAAATAGGTTTATGAGAGAAAACCTGACCTGTACCCTTGCACTGGTGGCCTAGTGGGGTCGCCAGTATGCCACACTATCCACCGCCAGCGCGCGTGGCCCACCTCCCACGCCGGATCGCAATACTGCGCGTGTCCAGCGAATGGGACCCACTTACCACTTCCCGAAGCGCGGCCACGCGATTCCTGAGAGCCCCAGCCGTGTGTGTCTAACTGGAAGAAAACCGGAGCTGCCTCCTGTAGTTACCCGGCAACCAGGGCATGGGAATGTACAGCGCTGCTGGGGAGAGATGGAGCTGCAGCAGTGAATGTCTCCTGACATTAACACAGTGCTGCTGCCCTTGTAGTCTTCGCTTTTTCTTCACAAAATCTCTTCTTAGGGCTGCCTGGAGCAGCCCCTCTGTTATGTGCCTGCTATCTGCAGCACCAACTACAAAACTGAGCTCCTGTGCAGGGAGGCGGGGTTATAGAGGAGGCGGTGCTATGCATCTTGGGAACAGTCAAAGCTTTTGAGCCTGTTGGTGCCTCGAATCAAGATCCTACTCTACACCCCCAATGTCTATCCTTATGGAGCCCAGTGTACCCCGCAGCAGAAATATATCGATATCATGCGCACCAACTTGATGGTCTTTCATGTGATGGGCTTTAGGCAGTGCTTCTCATCTTTACAATAATAGACAGTAGTATGTCCCATCTCAATCATACTGAGGGTAAAGCAGGAGCAACCACCACTTTGACAAGACAGCCCACTAGGACCAGTGTGTCGGCAAGTAAGTACAGCAGAGAAGGAGGGGAGATAGTGGGACGGAGGAGCGCTGATGTTACCCAGCATATGCTGGGTCCATTTTACTAGTATTACAAAATCCTAACAAATCCCAGGCAAATGTCAGCCTCACAACATAAGCAGCAGGAATCCTATTGCACCCTAGGAGGCATGATAATGTGTTTAACCATAAGGGGAATGAATCAGAGATGGCAAGCAGTTGCACTTTCATTCACAACAGACTTGTGACATATGCCAATGACTCAGCTGCCACTCGCTGCCAGTGTCTTAAATCAGCAGGAACATCGGGCATACATTGGTCGGTCCATCAGATCTCCGAGTAACCCTATGCTGCCTCAGACAGAGCTGGTCTCCTAGAACATCGGGACCTCTCTAGCTTGCAGTGGCGGATTAGACCACAAAACGGTCCTATCACGCCTGCATTTTCTAAATTCTCCGATTGTCCACAATCCCTAATCATTCGCTGCACTTGCATAGAGCAGCTCTGATGCATGTGCAGTGTTTGCCTCAATTTATGATTCGCACTCAAAAGTGCTTGCTACCCTATGGGATAAAGTGCGATAGCTACCACACATTCAGCTAGGCGACTGGATTCACCATCAATTGAATTACCCCGTATGTGACCTATTTAGGCGGCAAAGTACTGTACCCGACGTTGTGAATATTTGTATGCCATTTTCTCACTGGGTAACTGGCATATACCAATATAGATAATATGGCACATTATAAAGTAGTCTTCCACACAATCTCTGGCATTGAGTCAATTTAACAATATTCATCGATGCACCAGACAAGCAATCAGAAATAGAATATGCACAGCAATGGTAGCTGAGCTGCATGCTGCTGTTTAAACTTGAAACTATTGCTGCTTTCACATCGCAAAACCTGCTTTTGAAATGGTTCTTTAAACGGTTCTTAAAACGGATCTGAGCAATTAAACCCCCTTCACATCGCATGTTGTAACCAGTATATTACCATTTCATTACCGTTTTGGTACCTTTCACACTGAACCCGTTTCACCCATACAAAACAGTGGTTGTCATTTTAAATGTTTATTTCCTGCTTCTGCCTGGTGACATCACACATGGAGACAGCCTATCACCTTCTGGGGCTTGCAAATACCGTTTCAGACCCTTTCACACTGCACAATGAAACGGGTCTGAAACGGGTAGGACCCTGCTTTTTTACCGTTTCAAAATACCGGTATTTTGAAAACGGTAAATTGAAGGTGGCCCTTTCACATCGCAGCTCGAACCGTTTAGGAAGCCTTAAAAATCGGCAATTTACCGGGTTCAAGCTGCGGTGTGAAAGGGGTATATGTATCTCAACTCAATGCAAGAGCAAATCAGGACCCAGCCGGCTGCTCCCAATCAAACTTATTCTCTACTTTGTTGAAAAGTAGAGAATTAAGCCGGGTACACACTGGAGCGATTTCGGGCCGATATGTAATTTCTGGCCGAATCACAATATCATATTGGCCAGACTGCTCAGTATGTATGCCAAATCTGCACACTCCTGTGGTTGCATGTGTTATCAACTGGTCGGCCTTGCAGATGCAGACTGTAGTCACACAATACTCTTCGATTTATGGAACAAACATTGGCAGCTAACCATCGATGGTCAACCCTACAAGCAGTAGGGATGGCCATCGTTGGGCTGTCCATTGATTGTTGCCTTCCATAGCGTTATTGGCAATAGCCATCGATGGTTTGCACCACTCAAATGTCACCGCTGACAGGTGCTGGAAGGGCTGCAGGCCAAACAAAAATGTAGGCATGGCTTAGCGGGCAATCGGGAGGAGGGGCTAAGCTCCATGCATGGAGGAGCAAAAAAACACACACAAAAAACCAACACTATTCAGTTCCACTCAGTCATTGATGGCAGAGAACCACTGTCTCTCTGCTATCGATGGCAAATCGCTCGATCATCGGTAGTTGCCCATTGATGATTGGTCCCTATCGGTGGTTGATGGCCATCCCTAATAAGCAGCACACCTGGGAAGGTTTCATGGGCATACAAGGTCACGGTCAAGGTCTCCAAGTTGGAGAAAGGACCTCTGATGTTACCAGGGAGAGGAGATAGGGCCATACAGGGTTCCTGAAATGTACCCTCGCTGCGCTTTGGGATCGATGGCTCGCTCCGTTTGCCACCAAGTTACATAAGGGAGTAGTTGGTGGCATGGACAGTAAAATGACTATGCCGCCTGCATAACTCCTCCCCCTGACGTCAGAGGTCCTTTAGCCCACTTGGTTCTAGCATCTACCCTGTGGATCATGGCTATTTGCAATATTTATAGATACTTGTGACTCTCACTATCTCACTTGCTGGCTGTACAGTAACGAGCCCTGCATCAGTTCAATTTACCGTTTAAAAAAGAGTATATAGATACCGTGGCTAGCGGTCACACTACGCCGCACTCACATCTTATCCTTCTGGTGCTGCCGCTTCCCCATCGTTACCGCTGTTACCGCTGTTACCGCTGTTACCGCCCTCAGACACCGACAAACTTCACACAATTCAGAATTCCTTCAAACTCGCAACTACTTCCGGTCTTCTTAGCCACACACTGCCCGGAAATGACGTAGTAAAAGCGACCCGAGAGCCATGTTGGAATTCTCATTTCCTGTTAGAGGAGTACTATCATGGCGGCTTAACACACGTGACTGCGCTGTCTAGTGCTGAAATCCCCGAGTGACGCCCGAGACTTGACAGTGACGCTGCCTATGGATTGTGACATTGTGTGAAAGCCAGAACGGTCAGGACTCCGGAACACGGCGCACTGGCTCCGCTGTTGTGGAGCTGTCTGAGCGCGTCCCCGTAAGTGAGCTGGGGCTGGCAGTTGTCAACAGAGTAGAGGTAGCAGCCTCTTCCCTGTGTGAGGCTGCTGCCCCCGGTCTAATTTAAAGTATTTGCGGCTATAGTCCCGAAAACACCCGTTTTCATGGGTTAGCCGCAAATATTAGTCATCTCCTGTTTGTAACAAAGAGGGACCAGGGCAGGATACCTGCTACAATCCCTCCATTATCGGGTATGCGTAATGAGGTGCTGCCAAATTTACCAATATCCAGAATTGTTTCCGATATTGGGAACAAAGGCGCCGGATGGCGCCGGAGAGGGGTAAGGGGGAGTGGCGGCAGGTGGCCCGCGGGCCAGCGGCACGAAGGAAAGGGGGGGCGGGCAAGTGTGCCCGTCCCCTCTTTCACACCTGAAGTCACTGGTAGCCAGTAGGAGGCGGGGGGGGGCCGGCCGGACAGCGGGCGGCTTAAATAGGAAGGCGGGGGGAGGAGGCGGCCACTGAGGGAGAGCAGAGATCAGAGTGGGATCTCTGAGCGCGGCTACGATCGGCAGCAGCGGCGGTCAGCGAGGGCGAGAGCAGCGGCGGCCAGCGAGGGCGAGAGCAGCGGCGGCCAACGAGGGGGAGAGCAGCGGAGGGCACCTGCAGCGACGACCAGGCGGCGGGTCCGATTCGGAGGCAGCGGCAGGGGAGACGGAGATACACAGAGCACAGGCCGGGTAAGCGACTTCCGGTCGCGCGGCGGCTCCGGAGTCTGGGCGCATCGCGGGGGGCCGAGGTGGTACATTCACCGGATAAGGCCACCAGTAATAACAGCACCCCAGGGCAGCTGCACAGCACACATTGCTCCCCTGCAGAAGCACAAAAGAAAGCAGCATGGAGGGGCCAGCGGAGAGGGGGGTCAGAAGGAGGAGCATACCCCACAGGTTCAGGGAGGAGACCGAGGACAGCGCTGGGTTACACTTTAACCCTGCAGGGGGGGAAGGAGCACGTCAGCAGCAGCAGCACAGGGATAATGAGGCAGGAGCTCCCCCTGGCGGCAGGAAAGGAAGAGGACGGCTGCATGAGCAGAAGAGAAGAAAAAGCAGCTCCAATCCCACAGCTAGGGCTGCGAAGAGGAAGAAGCAGCCGGCAGCAGCGACCACCAGCGAGCAGCAATACGGGGTGAGTGACCTGCCGCCTATTTACGAAGATGTCCCTGCGGCAGCGGAGTCAGACGGACCCGACTCCGGGGGGGAGGGGCGGAAGGTTTGGGGCAAAGTTTTGAGCAATGCCAACCCCATCTCACCCGCCACACAACCACAAACCACAGCCAGTAGATGGGAGAAAGGAGAAGCAGGATACGAGGGCGGGCCATCATCAGGCGGCCGGGACGCTTGGGTGCAGCAGGCTTCCACCCAGCTGTTCAGGGAGATGTCACAGCTTCCGGCGGCGGGACAAATGGGCGGGGGGGCGGCAGGACACCGCGCATTGTCACAGCAGGGAGAGGCATTACAAGGGGCATGGAAGCAGGGAGTCATCTTATGGCCGGAGATCCCCGCGTTACCACTCGCCACCGCCCAGCTCCCGACATCAGCACAGCCACCATTTTGCAGCACGCAGGTCATCACCGGTTAGGAGTTACAGCCGACACGCATCACCGCCGGCGGCATACATCATCTCACGGCACGGATGTCGAGGGTGCAGCTGCAGCAGGCAAGAAGACAGGCAGGAGCAGCGTTATCAGTTGATGGGAGGAGGGCAGCGATCAGCGCAGCACAGCAGCCAGCATGGCACCCCGGCAAGACAAGGCGACAGGGAGGCAGTACACAGGAACGTGCAAGTCTTCACCACGCCAGCAAGATCAACGCACGGGAGCAATATGGCGGTCCACGGTACCATCACGCCACGAGAGCAGCAGCGGGCATACACGCAGCGGTCAGGAGGCGCGGAATTCCATCGCAGAGAGAGCGTCACGGGCTACGCTACGGCCAGCGATGCCCCAGCAGTCAACACGGTCCAAGTGGCCACCACACCGAAGGCAGCGTCCTGCGCGATGACCAGCGCGGACGGTCCAGCGAGGGAATCTTCACACAGGATGGGTGAGACTAATGTTGATATGAACAGTTTATGCAATGTTATCGTGTCCCCAGATATATCGCAAGATGTTAGTAATGTTATGGTGAAGTTCACGGGGGTGGTTGGCAATGGCGGAGCAGGTCAGGCGAGGGAGCAGGGGGATAGCGCAACGGATTCAGAGGAGGACGAGTCATGCAGAGTATTGAGGGAGCAGCTAAAGTTAGCCAGAGCGACTTGTAAGAAAAAGAAAGGGCTTACCCCCGGGACAGATGCGGTTAGGGAGCGGATGGGGCAGGTGCAGCAGGACACGGCTAAGAGATTTTTGCAGACAGGGTCCGCAGTGGGTTGCGAGTTTAGCGCAGTGGCAGGCCACCTGCCAAAACAAACCAGAAAGGAGATTGAAAAAGGGGTTTTTGTGGATATATGTTCATTGACAGAGAAGGGCTTGAGCGACAAAGAAAAGGCAAAACCGAAAGGGGGTGCACAAGCCGATAGCTACAAGACTATTGAGAACTGGCTGAGCGGAATGTTCGCCTACTCCGGCTGTTACATAGAAGCGTACCCCGAGGTAGCGATGAGCATGCTAAAATATACGGATTTTATATACTCCGTGTACAAGGAGCAAGGGGGATCAGTATGGCTGAGATACGACGAGAGATTCAGAACGAAGGCGGAGGGCGGTAAGCCCATCGACTTCGGAGTTAGGGACCTCGACGCGTGGCTCAAGGCATTAGCAAGCGGTATAGCGGAGAAGGCTGCACCGGCACAAGCAGCCGGTGCGGGGAGGCCTAGCACGCAGAAACATGACCTCAAATGTTGGGCGTTCAACGAATCGCAGTGCACCCGCACGCAGTGCAAGTTCAAGCACGCATGTTCCTTTTGCAACGCAAGCCACGCCGCAAAGGATTGCTATAGGAAGAGGGCTAATCACCCAAGAAAGCTACCCGCGGCGGCAGGGGCTGGAAAAAGCAGTTAGCCCAGTGAACTTAAGCAGGATCCTGGGGTGGCTAGCCAGGTATCCCAAGCAGCAGGAAGCCAAATTGCTGCGGGACGGTTTTAGGGAGGGCTTTAGGATACCGATAATAAGAGAGGTCCCGCCCACAGAAAAAATAAGAAACCTGAAATCCGTCAAGGAGCAACCGGGGGTGGTACGTGAGAAGATCGCAAAGGAGCTAGAGTTAGGTAGAATGGCGGGGCCATTCGCAGTCCCACCATTACAGGATTTGATAGTGTCACCTTTGGGACTGGTCCCAAAAAAGGCACCGGGGAAGTTCAGGCTCATTCAGCACCTGTCTTACCCCGAGGGAGGGTCAGTAAATGACGCACTGGACAAAGAGCAATGTTCAGTGCAGTATCAATCCTTTGACCAGGCGGTCAAGATGGTTAGGGCACAAGGGAGAGGAGCTCTCATGGCAAAGCTAGATATCGAGTCGGCTTTCAGACTGCTCCCCTTGCACCCAGAGAGCTTCAGGCTGATGGGTTTAAGTTTTGACGGGGTTTTCTTTGTGGACAAATGCCTGCCAATGGGTTGCGCCATTTCATGCGCTTTCTTCGAGGCATTTAGTTCGTTTCTGCAATGGTGTTTGCAGGAACGCGCTGGGGCAAGGGCCATAGCGCATTATCTAGACGATTTCTTGGTGGCGGGCCCACCAGAGTCGGAGCAGTGCAGCCACCTTTTACGCGAGCTACAGGGTATGCTGGAAGAGTTCAGCGTACCCATCGCGGCGGAGAAAACCGAAGGTCCGACGGAGGTTATATCCTATTTAGGCATCGAAATAGACACGGTGAGGCAGGAGTGCAGACTCCCAACAGAGAAGGTGGTAAAGTTGGTCAGGGAAGTGAGCGACTGCGCAAAGGCCAAGAAGGTCACGTTGGGGCAGTTGCAGTCATTACTGGGGAGCCAAAATTTTGCTTGCAGGGTGATTCCAATGGGCAGAATCTTCAAGAGGCGGCTGGAACAAGCCACAGCGGGCATGGTAGCAAAGCACCACTTCATACGTATCACCAGGGAGCTTAGGGAGGACCTGCGGGTGTGGGAGGAGTTCCTCCTACATTTCAACGGCGTGCAAATCTGGCCCAAGGAAGTAGCGTCAAACCGTGCGCTGCAGTTATTTACAGACGCAGCAGGAGCTACGGGGTTTGGGGCATACTTGCAGGGCGAATGGAGCGCCCAGCGATGGCCACCAGAATGGGAGACCGCGGGGATCACCAAGAACTTGGCGGCATTGGAGTTGTTCCCAATAGTCGTGGCAGTGGATATATGGGGAAAAGTGCTGGCAAACAGGCAGATCCAATTCTGGTGCGACAACATGGGGGTGGTGCAAGCCGTGAACAACCAGCGGGCATCATCGCCGCCAGTGGTCAGGTTGCTTAGGAGGTTGGTGGCAGCATGTTTGCACCACAACATAACATTCAAAGCTAGACACGTGCCAGGGGAGAAGAACGTAATAGCGGACGCATTGTCCAGGCATAAGTGGGAAGTTTTTAGGGCCGCAGCGCCAGGAGCAAGCGAAGTAGGTTTAACATGCCCCACCTATCTCTGGCAGATAGTCGATCAGAACTAGACAACTTGGTGGAGCGGTCCCTGGCATCAAAGACCTGGAAGGCCTACAAGGCCGCATGGAAAAAATGGCGGCAGTTCCAGGGGGCTGGGGATATTGAATCCAAGCCTCCACAGCAACAATTGTTGGCGTTCTTGGACAAGCTAAGAAGGGAGCAGACTTCCAGGGCCAGAGCAAACACGATACTAGCAGGGGTATCCTTTTTCCAGAAACTGGCAGGCGAAAGGGACGAGACGAAGAGTTTCATAGTATGCACGATAATGAAGGGCTGGGCAAGGGCGGAGGTTAAGAAACCGGACGCTAGAGAACCAATCACAATTGAAAGGCTGAGGAAACTGATAGAAGTGGTCCCAAGCGTCTGCCGCGAACAGAGCGAGGCGAGATTGTTTACAACGGCGTTTATTATGGTGTTTAGTGGGGCATTCAGGGTTAGTGAGTTGGTAGCGCAGTCCAAAACAGCAAAGGAAACGGGGCTGCAGCGCAGTAGCGTTACCATAGCGGAGGACACAGTATTGTGTAAAATACAAAGATCAAAGACAGACCAGAACGGAAAGGGAAAATGGGTGCAGCTACGCAGGCACGCCGACGCTACGGTCTGCCCGGTAAGGGCGGTCGAAGCCTTTAGGGTAACAAGGCCGGCGGGAGGGGAGAATTTTCTGGTGCACAAGGACGGGGCTGCGCTCACTAGGTACCAGTTCGCAGCAGTGTTGAAGAGATGTGTAGGATCACTTGGCTGGCAGGCGGAGAGGTTCGGGACACACTCGTTTAGAATAGGGGCGGCCACGTCAGCCGCTAACGAAGGGTGCGCGATGGAAGAGATCAAAGCATTAGGCAGGTGGGGGTCCAACAGCTACAGGCGCTACATTAGACCCCTCAACGACGAAACAGAAAAGATCTAACTATCATATTCCCCCCCCTCTCCCACACAGCCCCATCCGCAAGAAAAAAGGAGGCGAGGCAGATATGGATCGTCGGTCACTCATACGTCCACTGGGCGGCAGCAAGGGCCGCCGGGAGGTCTTATGGAAGGCAGTTGGGGCTAGCGGAGAAGGAGGGGAATGTACGCTGGTTCGGGGAGAGAGGGATGAGGTGGCATGGCTTGAGGGGCACCTTGTTATCCGGGGAAGATGCGGCAAGCAGCCCCGACACCATAGTATTACACCTGGGGGGTAACGATTTGGGCGACATGAAATCCCTAGACTTGATCAGGACAATATGGGCCGACCTAGCATGGGTAAAAGAGCGATGGCCGGGCGTAGAGCTAATATGGTCTAACATAATTCCCAGGCTAGCTTGGCGCGGAGCACGGAAAGGGGCAGGAGTGGAGAGGGCCAGGAAAAGGGTCAACGCAGCCGTGGGCAAGTGCGTGGCAGCGCTAGGGGGGCGGGTCATACGGCATAAGGACATCAGCCAAAAGATCGGGGGCATGTATAGGAGCGACGGGGTCCATTTGTCGGACATTGGGATTGACCTTTTCAATAATGCGCTTCAGGAAGCACTGGAGGCCGGGGGTCAGTAGCTGGTTGCAGGGTGGGGGCTTCGGGTCTCGGGGGGGCAGCCGAGATCCTCGTGTGGCGGGAAGAAGCGGTGCGCAAGGCATGGCGAACGGGGGGAGCCAGCTGAGGTTGGCAGATTCACCCTCGGTGAACGGGCGCACGCTCGGCTCCAGCTTTGGACGGTTGGGCCAGTGAGCTGCGTGCCAGGCGAGCGTGATATGCGCCAGGAGGGCTGGTTCCCCAGGGGCGTTGCCGCGGTGCCTACAGGGTAGGCAGGGCACGCCCCCAGGTAATCAGGAGGGGTCAGGGACCCATTGGCGCCTTGCCCACCACTTCTGTCCGTGCCCTGCAACCTTGTAAGGTAACATGGAATAAGGTTATGGAAATAAACTGTGGCCAGTAATTCGATCCAAAAGAAATGTGTCAGACTCTTATTTAAAGGGGAGCTTATTAGCTTATGCGAGCGGTAACAAAGGGGGACGCCGTGGGTCGACCTCTCCCCCTTATGGGAACAAAGGCGCCGGAGAGGGGTAAGGGGGAGGGGCGGCAGGTGGCCCGCGGGCCAGCGGCACGAAGGAAAGGGGGGGGCGGGCAAGTGTGCCCGTCCCCTCTTTCACACCTGAAGTCACTGGTAGCCAGTAGGAGGCGGGGGGGGCGGCCGGACAGCGGGCGGCTTAAATAGGAAGGCGGGGGGAGGAGGCGGCCACTGAGGGAGAGCAGAGATCAGAGTGGGACCCACCCACCCACCCATTAAAGCGAGCCGCTAGCGGGCAGCACGCTCCCCTCTCTTTTGGGTTTGCAGTATGTACCCCCTTTTCTGATTGTGTCACTGTAGGTAAAGATACGGGGGCAGGTATACAAATTTAAAAAAGCGTATATATGTACACTTGCTTACAGTTCAGAGTTTATTGTATAAATCGTTGCAAGTTATAATATGGTTGTATGTTTAATGTGTTAAGGAAATAAATGCAGGAAATATGTATGTCACAGTCAGCGGGCGGCGGGAAGAAGCGGTGCGCAAGGCATGGCGAACGGGGGGAGCCAGCTGAGGTTGGCAGATTCACCCTCGGTGAACGGGCGCACGCTCGGCTCCAGCTTTGGACGGTTGGGCCAGTGAGCTGCGTGCCAGGCGAGCGTGATATGCGCCAGGAGGGCTGGTTCCCCAGGGGCGTTGCCGCGGTGCCTACAGGGTAGGCAGGGCACGCCCCCAGGTAATCAGGAGGGGTCAGGGACCCATTGGCGCCTTGCCCACCACTTCTGTCCGTGCCCTGCAACCTTGTAAGGTAACATGGAATAAGGTTATGGAAATAAACTGTGGCCAGTAATTCGATCCAAAAGAAATGTGTCAGACTCTTATTTAAAGGGGAGCTTATTAGCTTATGCGAGCGGTAACAAAGGGGGACGCCGTGGGTCGACCTCTCCCCCTTATGGGAACAAAGGCGCCGGAGAGGGGTAAGGGGGAGGGGCGGCAGGTGGCCCGCGGGCCAGCGGCACGAAGGAAAGGGGGGGCGGGCAAGTGTGCCCGTCCCCTCTTTCACACCTGAAGTCACTGGTAGCCAGTAGGAGGCGGGGGGGCCGGCCGGACAGCGGGCGGCTTAAATAGGAAGGCGGGGGGAGGAGGCGGCCACTGAGGGAGAGCAGAGATCAGAGTGGGACCCACCCACCCACCCATTAAAGCGAGCCGCTAGCGGGCAGCACGCTCCCCTCTCTTTTGGGTTTGCAGTATGTACCCCCTTTTCTGATTGTGTCACTGTAGGTAAAGATACGGGGGCAGGTATACAAATTTAAAAAAGCGTATATATGTACACTTGCTTACAGTTCAGAGTTTATTGTATAAATCGTTGCAAGTTATAATATGGTTGTATGTTTAATGTGTTAAGGAAATAAATGCAGGAAATATGTATGTCACAGTCAGCGGGCGGCGGGAAGAAGCGGTGCGCAAGGCATGGCGAACGGGGGGAGCCAGCTGAGGTTGGCAGATTCACCCTCGGTGAACGGGCGCACGCTCGGCTCCAGCTTTGGACGGTTGGGCCAGTGAGCTGCGTGCCAGGCGAGCGTGATATGCGCCAGGAGGGCTGGTTCCCCAGGGGCGTTGCCGCGGTGCCTACAGGGTAGGCAGGGCACGCCCCCAGGTAATCAGGAGGGGTCAGGGACCCATTGGCGCCTTGCCCACCACTTCTGTCCGTGCCCTGCAACCTTGTAAGGTAACATGGAATAAGGTTATGGAAATAAACTGTGGCCAGTAATTCGATCCAAAAGAAATGTGTCAGACTCTTATTTAAAGGGGAGCTTATTAGCTTATGCGAGCGGTAACAAAGGGGGACGCCGTGGGTCGACCTCTCCCCCTTATGGTCCCTGTGGCAACCGACATCTCCCATCGTAGGCTATGGGCCCATCCTACCCCAGCAGCCCTTCACGCATGTCATCGCAGGTACATGCTCCATTCAGAGCTGATAGGATCACATATTGTAATGCGATCCTGGGCAGTAAGATCCCGTCCAGATCGCATTTAATGCGAACAATGCTAAATTGTCCCCTTACGGCCCATTTTTGAATATTTGTGGTTCAAGCCCCAAAAACACTCTTCAAGGGTTAAGGTGCCCATACGCTAGGAAGCGGTATCACATGTGATACCCCTTCAACTCCCTGCCAGTCGCTAGTAGCTCCTGGACTCACGACATCGTGAGTCCAAGTCACCTCACTCATGATGTGCCAACGTTAGATCGTATGCGATCTAACGTTACAGCACATCAGCGCAAGTGACAGGGCCAGATTTAGCCTGCTGCATGGTATGGGAAGCATTCGGGATCCCGACAACTATTCTCCCTCTTCGGGTGTCCTTGACACCCCTGGAGTGAGAATAAATAGCGTGGCGCACGTAACGCCACCATGCCCGCAGCGTGGTGAGTGCAGCAAGCCCGCAACGGGCTCTTTTGCACTCCACTGCTGGCATTCCAGCAGTCGGGATCCCGGCGCCGATAAGCTGGGTGCCGGGATACCGACAGCCGGGATATCGTTGTAGACCCACATGGTATACTGTTTTATGTGGAAAAATAATATATATTTTTTTTTTATGCACTGTGTAACACCCCCTATGTTCTTTGTTGACACATACTCACGCTCTCTCTCTCTCTCTCTCTCTCTCTCTCTCTATAGAAAAAGTCCTCCAAATCAGCGGCATTCTAAGCCCACAAGAAATTCACATCACAGTAGTCAACGTTTCAATGCCTCTTTATTTGGCCATTTTTTTATTGGGACATAAAACAGAATAAAGATCGATGTCACCACGCCAGTCACATGGCCGCATCCCAGCAGAATTGTGTAATAAAACTCCTGGTCAGCAATGCCTACTAGTGATGTCACTGCACCGGTCACATGCCCGCAGGCCGGAGGAATTGTGTACACAATATTGTCCTCATGACAACAATACACACTAATAAAAAAAATGAGATTAGCAGATGGCATTATACGGAGACAGAGGGGTGAATCACTTATACCCATATAGAACCTTCATCAGTTAGCATTAAATACCATTAACGATGGATAACATAGAGATATGTTAAGCGGCCTCAAGCAAGAGGCTATCACTCACGGGTTATATGAGGTGTGGATAACTCTAGTTCATTCATTCTATGGAGGTTATAAACATATCACGTATAACAAGTATACAGTAAATAACCATTGCCTCACCACAGAGTCATTCATCTAAATACATTAAGATTTAACTGGTCATTTAGCCCAATGTGCATAACAGTGTTGAGGCAGTATATATACCTCATTTCACATTGTAACAGCTTGAGAGGGGTGGTCTTCAGTATGCCGCAGGCCGGGATCCTGGCGACCAGCATACCGGCGCCAGGATCCCTACACATATTCTCCCCTCTTGGGGGTCCACAACCCCCCTGGAGGGAGAATAAATAGCGTGCCTGCAGCATGGCGAATGCAGCGAGCCCTAAAAAGGGCTCATTAGAGCTTGCCCAGCTGTCGGTATGCCGGCGGTCGGGATCCCGGCCACCAGCCACTCGTACTACACCCACTTGAGAGGCCTATTCCCTCCTCGTATTGATTCTGGCACTTGATCTATCATACGGTAGCGAATAGTAGAGAGAGTATGTTGCATGTTTAAAAAATGTTGTGCCATCGGCTGTTCACTACTGCCCATCTTGTATGCGGATCTGATTGCAGACCTGTGGGGTGTCATACGGATTATGAATGTAGTTTCTGTCTTCCCGATATATGACAGCCCGCAGGGGCATATAATCTGGTATACCACAAACTGTGAATTACAAGTGAGTTTGTGTCTAATAAAGTACTTTCTACTCTAATTAGATGAATGACTGTGGTGAAGCAATGGTTATTGAGTTACTGTATACCTGTTATACGTGATATATGTTTATAACATCCATATATTGAGATATATGTTTGCAGATGGAGACAATGGCTAGGTGCTTGATTTTATACACCTGTGGCAACAAATCTGAATGAACATGCAATTTAGATTTTAGTTTGAACACACCACACTCAAATCTAACTCTCTCTGCACATGTTATATCTGCCCCCCCACCCCCTGCAGAGCACATGGTTTTGCCCATTAGCTAACAAATTTGCTGCTGCAATCAGATCTGAATTAGGCTCATTAAAACCATTTGACCATTGTTCAGGTGAAATATCAAATGATTCCCATCCCTAGTCTGCAGTACATTTCAGCTCCACACTGTTTCACAGGCCAGTCTACACCCTGGTTATGATCTGTGCTAGTGAGTATCTGTGGCTTTTCTCATTAGCACCTCAAGTTCTTCATGTTACAGGACTTTGCCTTATTGCCACTGTCTATATTTTGTGCATTGCATGCCAAGTCTGCGTATTCATTATACTGCATCACAAGTGATTCTAGTCTCAGCACATCTTACTTTCTCTGACGTCCTAGTGGATGCTGGGAACTCCGTAAGGACCATGGGGAATAGACGGGCTCCGCAGGAGACTGGGCATTCTAAAGAAAAGAAGAGGTACTATCTGGTGTGCACTGGCTCCTCCCTCTATGCCCCTCCTCCAGACCTCAGTTAGAATCTGTGCCCGGCCAGAGCTGGGTGCTCCTAGTGGGCTCTCCTGAGCTTACTAGTAAAGAAAGTATTTATTAGGTTTTTTATTTTCAGTGAGCTTCTGCTGGCAACAGACTGCTACGTGGGACTAAGGGGAGAGAAGCAAACCTACCTGCTTGCAGCTAGCTTGTGCTTCTTAGGCTACTGGACACCATTAGCTCCAGAGGGTTCGAACACACGCACCTGTCCTCGATCGTCCGTTCCCGGAGCCGCGCCGCCGTCCCCCTCGCAGAGCCAGAAGAACAGAAGCTGGAAGACGACGAAATCGGCGGCAGAAGACTCCTGTCTTCATTTAAGGTAGCGCACAGCACCGCAGCTGTGCGCCATTGCTCCCAGCACACTTACACACTCCGGTCACTGTAGGGTGCAGGGCGCTGGGGGGGGGCGCCCTGGGCAGCAATTGAAGTACCTTTTGGCAATAAAAATACATATATACAGTCTGGCACTGTATATATGTAAAAAACCCCGCCATTTTTTTACACAGAAAGCGGGACAGAAGCCCGCCACTGAGGGGGCGGGGCCTTCTTCCTCAGCACACCAGCGCCATTTTCTCTTCACAGCTCCCCTGCAGTATCCAGGTACAAGAAGGGTAAAAAAGAGAGGGGGGGCACATACATTTAGGCGCAAATAAAACATATAAGGCAGCTATTGGGTAATCACTTATTATAAGTGAAAATCCCTGTGTTATATAGCGCTGTGGTGTGTGCTGGCATACTCTCTCTCTGTCTCCCCAAAGGACTTTGTGGGGTCCTGTCCTCAGTCTGAGCATTCCCTGTGTGTGTGTGGTGTGTCGGTACGGCTGTGTCGACTTGTTTGATGAGGAGGGTTACGTGGAGGCGGAGCAAGGGCAGATAAGTGTGGTGTCGCCCCCGTCGGGGCCGACACCTGATTGGATGGATATGTGGAAGGTCTTAAACGACAATGTAAGCTTCTTACATAAAAGGTTTGATGACGCTGCAGCCTTGGGACAGCCGGGGTCTCAGCCTGCGCCTGCCCAGGCGACTCAGAGACCGTCAGGGGCTCATAAACGCCCTCTATCTCAGATGGTTGACACAGATGTCGACACGGAGTCCGACTCCAGTGTCGACGATGATGAGGCACATTTACAGTCTAAAATGACCAAGGCCATCCGATACATGATTATTGCAATGAAAGATGTATTACACATTTCTGAGATTAACCCTGTTAATACCAAGAGGGTTTATATGTTTGGGGAGAAAAAGCAGCCAGTGACTTTTCCCCCATCTGATGAATTAAATGAATTATGTGAAGAAGCGTGGAGTTCCCCTGATAAGAAAGTAGTGATTTCTAAGAGGTTACTGATGGCGTACCCTTTCCCGCCAACGGACAGGTTACGTTGGGAAACATCCCCTAGGGTGGACAAGGCGCTGACACGCTTATCTAAAAAGGTGGCCCTGCCGACTCAGGATACGGCCGCCCTAAAGGAGCCTGCGGATAGAAAGCAGGAAGCTATCCTGAAGTCAGTGTATACACACTCTGGTACTCTACTGAGACCTGCTATTGCTTCAGCCTGGATGTGTAGTGCTGTAGCAGCATGGACAGATACTCTGTCAGACGACATAGATTCCCTCGACAGGGATACTGTTTTGCTAACCCTGGGCCATATAAAAGACGTCGTCTTATATATGCGGGATGCTCAGAGGGACATTTGCCTGCTGGGCTCTAGAATTAATGCTATGTCCATTTCTGCCAGGAGGGTCTTATGGACTCGTCAATGGACAGGAGATGCTGATTCTAAAAAAACACATGGAGGTTTTGCCTTATAAGGGTGAGGAATTGTTTGGGGACGGTCTATCGGACCTCGTGTCCACAGCGACAGCTGGAAAGTCGACTTTCTTGCCTCAGGTTTCCTCACAGCCTAAGAAAGCACCGTATTATCAAATGCAGTCCTTTCGTTCTCAGAAAGCCAAGAGGGTCAGGGGCGCATCCTTTCTTGCCAGAGGCAGGGGTAGAGGTAAGAAACTGCACCATGCAGCCAGTTCCCAGGAACAAAAGTCCTCCCCTGCTTCCACTAAGTCCACCGCATGACGTTGGGGCTCCACAGGCGGAGCCAGGTGCGGTGGGGGCGCGTCTCCGAAACTTCAGCAACCAGTGGGTTCGCTCACAGGTGGATCTCTGGGCTGTACAAATTGTATCTCAGGGATACAAGCTGGAATTCGAAGCGACTCCCCCCCGCCGTTACCTCAAATCAGCCTTGCCAGCTTCCCCCATGGAAAGGGAGGTAGTACTGGCGGCAATTCACAAGCTGTACCTCCAGCAAGTGATTATCAGGGTCCCCCTCCTTCAACAGGGAAGGGGTTACTATTCCACAATGTTTGTGGTACCGAAACCGGACGGTTCGGTGAGACCCATTCTGAATTTAAAATCCTTGAACACTTACCGTATATACTCGAGTATAAGCCGACTTTTTCAGCACATTTTTCTGTGCTGAAAAAGCCCCCCTCGGCTTATACTCGAGTCAATGGCTGCAGCAGACGCCGTGGGCTGTGTGGGCGTCCGCTGCAGCCGGCTCCAGGACAGACACTAGAGGTCATTATTGACCTCTAGTGTCTGTGCGCGTTGCTATGGGAGAGACGTCATGACGTCTCTCCCATAGAGATGATCGGGTGCCGGGGAGCGGGCGGCCGCACGGAGCGGCGGCCGGACGGAGCGTGCGGCCGGATGGAGCGAGCGGACGGACGGAGCGGAGCAGCGCAGCAGCAGAAGAAGCGGTCGGGAAGCAGGAGCGGGGCAGTGGTAAGTATTGTTTTTGTGTGTGTTTGTAAGCGGCGACGGGGGCACTGCAACAGGGGGCAAAGAAAGAAGGGGGCACTGCAACAGGGGGCAAAGAAAGAAGGGGGCACTGCAACAGGGGGCAAAGAAAGAAGGGGGCACTGCAACAGGGGGCAAAGAAAGAAGGAGGCACAACTACTGGGGGCAATGAAAGGGGGCACAACTACTGGGGGCAATGAAAGGGGGCACAACTACTGGGGGCAAAGAAAGAGGGGCACAACTACTGGGGGCAAAGAAGGGGCATAACTACTGGGGGCAAAGCAACGGCAGCATGTTTTTATCTGGCACTGTGGGGGGATATCTGTTACTGGGGGTATATGTGGCACTGGGGGCACAACCCTAGCAACAAGCATTACCCCCTGGCAACAAGCATAACACCTACCGCATGAAACCCCTGGCAACGAGCATGACACCCTGAGCATGAACACCCCTGGCACCGTACATTTCCCACCCTAGGCTTATACTCGAGTCAGTCATTTTTCCCATTTTTTTGTGGTAAAATTAGGTATCTCGGCTTATATTCGGGTCGACTTATACTCGAGTATATACGGTATATAAAGAAATTCAAGTTCAAAATGGAATCGCTCAGAGCGGTTATTGCAAACCTGGAAGAGGGGGATTTTATGGTGTCGCTGGACATCAAGGATGCTTACTTGCATGTCCCCATTTACCCACTTCACCAGGAGTACCTCAGGTTTGTGGTACAGGACTGTCATTACCAGTTCCAGACGTTGCCGTTTGGCCTGTCCACGGCACCGAGGATATTTACCAAGGTAATGGCCGAAATGATGATACTCCTTCGGAAGAAGGGAGTTATAGTTATCCCGTACTTGGACGATCTCCTCATAAAGGCGAGGTCAAGAGAGCAGTTGTTGATCAGCGTAGCACTCTCTCAGGAAGTGTTGCAATAGCACGGCTGGATTCTGAATGTTCCAAAGTCGCAGCTGATTCCTACGACGCGTCTGCTTTTCCTGGGCATGATTCTGGACACAGAACAGAAGAAGGTGTTTCTCCCGGTGGAGAAGGCCCAGGAATTAGCATCTCTGGTCAGGGACCTCCTGAAACCAAAACAGGTATCGGTGCATCACTGCACGCGAGTCCTGGGAAAGATGGTGGCTTCATACGAAGCCATTCCCTTCGGCAGGTTCCATGCAAGGATCTTTCAGTGGGATCTGTTGGACAAGTGGTCCGGATTGCATCTCCAGATGCATCGGCTGATCACCCTGTCCCCAAGGGCCAGGGTGTCTCTTCTGTGGTGGCTGCAGAGTGCTCACCTTCTCGAGGGCCGCAGGTTCGGCATACAGGACTGGGTCCTGGTGACCACGGATGCAAGCCTCCGAGGATGGGGGGCAGTCACTCAGGGAAGAAACTTCCAAGGGCTGTGGTCAAGTCTGGAGACTTCTCTACACATAAATATATTGGAACTAAGGGCCATTTACAACGCCCTGAGTCAAGCAGAGCCCCTGCTTCGAAACCGGCCAGTGCTGATTCAGTCAGACGAACATCACGGCGGACGCCCATGTAAACCGCCAGGGTGGCACAAGAAGCAGGATGGCAATGGCGGAAGCCACAAAGATTCTTCGGTGGGCGGAGAATCACGTGCAAGCACTGTCAGCAGTGTTCATTCCGGGAGTGGACAACTGGGAAGCAGACTTCCTCAGCAGACACGACCTCCACCCGGGAGAGTGGGGACTTCATCAAGAAGTCTTCACACAGATTGCAAAGCGATGGGAACTGCCACAGCTGGACATGATGGCGTCCCGCCTCAACAAAAAGCTAAAAAGAAATTCCAGCTGGGTCGATTCCTGCACTTCCTACAGTCAGGGGTGACTATGGGCCTAAAATTGGGGTCCATAAAGGTCCAGATTTCGGCCCTATCCATTTTCTTTCAAAAAGAACTGGCTTCACTGCCTGAGGTTCAGACGTTTGTTAAGGGAGTGCTGCATATTCAGCCCCCTTTTGTGCCACCAGTGGCACCCTGGGATCTTAACGTTGTGTTGGATTTCCTGAAATCCCACTGGTTTGAGCCACTTAAGACAGTGGAACTAAAGTATCTCACGTGGAAAGTGGTCATGCTGTTGGCCTTAGCATCGGCTAGGCGTGTGTCGGAATTGGCGGCTTTGTCATGTAAAAGCCCATATCTGATCTTCCATATGGACAGGGCAGAATTGAGGACTCGTCCCCAATTTCTCCCAAAGGTGGTATCATCGTTTCATTTGAACCAACCTATTGTGGTGCCTGCGGCTACTCGGGACTTGGAGGACTCCAAGTTGCTGGACGTAGTCAGGGCTTTGAAAATATATGTTTCCAGAACGGCTGGAGTCAGGAAGACTGACTCGCTGTTTATCCTGCATGCACCCAACAAGCTGGGTGCTCCTGCTTCAAAGCAAACTATTGCTCGCTGGATCTGTAGCACGATTCAGCTGGCTCATTCTGCGGCTGGATTGCCGCATCCAAAATCAGTAAAAACCCATTCCACAAGGAAGGTGGGCTCTTCTTGGGCGGCTGCCCGAGGGGTCTCGGCTTTACAGCTTTGCCGAGCGGCTACTTGGTCGGGTTCAAACACCTTTGCAAAGTTCTACAAGTTTGATACCCTGGCTGAGGAGGACCTTGTGTTTGCTCATTCGGTGCTGCAGAGTCATCCGCACTCTCCCGCCCGTTTGGGAGCTTTGGTATAATCCCCATGGTCCTTACGGAGTTCCCAGCATCCACTAGGACGTCAGAGAAAATAAGAATTTACTCACCGGTAATTCTATTTCTCGTAGTCCGTAGTGGATGCTGGGCGCCCGTCCCAAGTGCGGACTTTCTGCAATACGTGTATATAGTTATTGCTTAAATAAGGGTTATTGTTATGAGCCATCCGTTGAGTGAGGCTCAGTTGTTGTTCATACTGTTAACTGGGTAAGGTTATCACAAGTTGTACGGTGTGATTGGTGTGGCTGATATGAGTCTTACCCTGGATTCCAAAAATCCTTTCCTTGTAATGTCAGCTCTTCCGGGCACAGTTTCCCTAACTGAGGTCTGGAGGAGGGACATAGAGGGAGGAGCCAGTGCACACCAGATAGTACCTAATCTTTTCTATAGAGTGCCCAGTCTCCTGCGGAGCCCGTCTATTCCCCATGGTCCTTACGGAGTTCCCAGCATCCACTACGGACTACGAGAAATAGAATTACCGGTGAGTAAATTCTTATTTTCTCTTACATCCTAGATGATGCTGGGGTCCACATTAGTACCATGGGGTATAGACGGGTCCGCAGGAGCCTTCGGCACTTTAAGACTTTTTTACAGTGTGAACTGGCTCCTGCCTCTATGCCCCTCCTCCAGACCTCAGTTTAGAAAGTGTGCCCGGTGAGACTGGACGCACGCTAGTGGAGCTCTACAGAGTTCTACTGGAAAATACTTTATTAGGTTTTTTATTTTACAGGGAAGCTACTGGCAATAGCTTCCCTGCTTCGTGGAACTTAGGGAAGGAAGTAGGAACCAACTTCTCATTGAGTTTCATGACTCTGCTTCCGCTGACAGGACACCATTAGCTTCTGAGGGGTACTGAACATAGCCAAAGGAGGAAAAGGCTTATTTTAATGTAAATAAGAAACCGGTGATAACTTTTCCTCCTTCAAAGGAATTGAATACATTCTTTGAAAAATCCTGGTCTAACCCAGAAAATAAATTTCATATTCTTAGAAGAATACGTTTAGCGTACCCCTTTCCTGAAGAAGACAGGAAAAGATAGGAGTCACCCCCCATGGTAGACACCTCAGTTTCTAGGTTGTCTAAGAAAATCATTTTACCTGCCCCAGGGTCGGCTTCATTAAAGGAGCCTGCTGACCGTAAGTTAGAGACGACCTTAAAACCCCTTTATATGGCTACCGGAACGTTACTCAGGCCCACCATTGCTTGTGCATGGGTAGGTAACGCTATTGAAAAATGGTCAGACAACTTGCTAGCAAATATAGACACAGTTGATAAGGATGATATGGTCTTCACTCTAGGTCACATAAAGGATTCTGCAGGATACTTGGTGGAAGCTATGAAGCATATTGGATTATTAGGATCAAAATCCTCAGCTACGGCGGTTTCAGCTCTCAGAGCACTGTGGATTCGCCAATGGAATGCAGTCGCAGAATCAAAAAGGAATATTGAAGCGCTACCCTACAAGGGTGAGGCGCTATTTGGGGACCAGATGGATGCCATGATTTCAACGACTACCTCAGGTAAATCAGCATTTCTTCCTTATGCAGTGGCACCTGCAAAGAAAGCATATCATTCGCATCCGGTGCAGTCCTTTCGGCCCAACAAACACAAAAAAGCCAAAGGTACCCCCTTCTTCACAGGAAGAGGACAGGGAAGAGGTAGGAAACCTACAACAACATCAGGATCGCAGGAGCAGAAGTCAGCCGCTGCTTCTGCTAAAACCACAGCATGACGCTGAGGCTCCCCTACGGGAGTCCGCTCAGGTGGGGGCGCGTCTAAAACTCTTCAGTCAGATCTGGGTACAATCAGATCTGGATCCTTGGATACTACAAATAGTATCTCAAGGTTACAAGTTAGAGTTTCAAGATCTCCCCCCATGCCGATTTTTCAAATCAGCCTTACCAGTTTCTGTCCAAGACAGAAGAAATGTAACGGAAGCAATACAGAAATTATGTCAGGACGAGGTAATTACCTTAGTCCCTTGGCTACAACAGGAAAAAGGATTTTATTCAAGCCTGTTTGTGGTACCGAAGCCGGACGGCTCGGTCAGACCGATTTTAAATCTAAAATCGTTGAATCTTTACCTTAATAGATTCAAATTCAAGATGGAGTCCTTGAGAGCAATCTCCAGCTTGGAGGAGAAGGAATTTATGGTGTCGGTGGACATCAAGGATGCTTACTTGCATGTTCCCATTTACCCTCCACATCAAGCATACCTGAGGTTTGTGGTTCTGGACTGCAACTACCAGTTCCAGACATTGCCATTCGGGCTCTCCACAGCACCGAGAGTATTCACCAAGGTGATGGCAGAGATGATGGTTATCCTTCGCAAGAAAGGAGTCAACATAATTCCTTACCTGGACGATCTCCTGATAAAAGCGAGATCCAGGGAGAAGTTAGTACAGAACATTGCACTATCCCTGATGGTGCTTCAAAAGCACGGTTGGATCATAAACTTTCCAAAATCACAGTTGGAACCGACGATGAGATTATCACTTCTGGGAATGATAGTGGACACCAAGGTACAGAAAGTATTTCTACCGGTGGAAAAGGCTCTGGAAATCCAGAGGATGGTCAAACAAATTTTGAAACCAGCACGTGTGTCGATTCATCAGTGCATCCGCCTGCTGGGGAAGATGGTAGCAGCCTACGAGGCTCTACAGTATGGCCAATTCCATGCCAGGGTGTTCCAGTGGGATCTACTGGACAAGTGGTCAAGGATCACATCTACACATGCACCAGAGGATACTCCTGTCGACAAAAGCCAGAATCTCGCTCCTATGGTGGCTACACAGTTCTCACCTCCTAGAGGGACGCAGGTTCGGGATTCAAGCCTGGATCCTAGTGACCACGGATGCAAGTCTCCGAGGTTGGGAAACAGTCACACAAGGGGAAAGTTTCCAAGGAAGATGGTCAAGTCAAGAAACACTTCTTCACATAAACATTCTGGAGTTGAGAGCTATTTACAACAGCCTTCTACAAGCGGCGCATCTTCTTCAAGATCATCCTATACAGATCCAGTCAGACAATGTAATGCTTACATAAACAGTCAGGGCGGAACAAAAAGCAGAGCGGCAATGGCAGAGGTAACAAAAATACTCCTCTGGGCAGAAAGACATGCAAGAGCTCTGTCAGCAATCTTTATTCCGGGAGTGGACAACTGGGAAGCGGACTTCCTCAGCAGACACGATCTCCATCCAGGAGAATGGGGCCTCCACCAAGAAGTTTTTGCAGAGGTAGTAAGTCGTTGGGGCGTTCCTCAAGTAGACATGATGGCATCTCGTCTCAACAAGAAGCTTCAGAAATATTGTTCCAGGTCGAGAGACCCACAAGCAATAGCAGTGGATGCACTGGTGTCCCAGTGGGAGTTCCAGTCGGTGTATGTGTTCCCTCCACTTCCACTAATACCAAAAATTCTCAAGATCATAAGAAGAGAAAAAAGTTCGGGCGATCCTCATTGTCCCAGACTGGCCAAGGAGGGCTTGGTATCCAAATCTTCAGGAGTTACTGATAGAAGATCCTCGGCCTCTTCCTCTTCGTGAGAACCTGCTTCAGCAGGGGCCGTTTGTTTATCAAGACTTACCGCGGCTATGTTTGACGGCATGGCTGTTGCGCACCAGATCCTAGCCCGAAAGGGTATTCCCAACGAAGTCATTCCCACACTTATTCAGGCCAGGAAAGGAGTAACGTCTAGACATTACCATCGTATTTGGAGAAAATATGTATCTTGGTGTGAATCCAAGAATTCTCCAATGGTGGAGTTTCAATTAGGACGTCTTCTCCTATTTCTACAGGCTGGTGTGGATGCAGGCTTAAGATTGGGATCTATCAAGGTCCAATTTTCGGCCTTGTCCATTTTCTTTCAGAAACAGTTGGCTTCCCTTCCTGAATTTCAAACGTTCGTGAAGGGGTTATGCGCATCCAAGCACCATTTGTGCATCCTACGGCACCATGGGATCTTAACGTGGTGTTGCAGTTCCTTAAATCGGATTGGTTTGAACCTCTGCAAGAGGTTGAGTTAAAGTTTCTCACTGTTGGCCTTGGCATCCGCAAGACGGGTGTCTGAGTTAGGGGCCTTGTCTCAGAAGAGCCCTTTTTTGATCTTTCATGAAGATAGGGCTGAACTAAGAACGCATCAGCAATTTCTTCCAAAGGTTGTGTCTACTTTCCATATGAACCAACCTATTGTGGTGCCAGTAGCTACTGACACCTCAGCTGTTTCAAAGTCCTTGGATGTGGTCAAAGCTTTGAAAACTTATGTAACAAGAACAGCTCGTATAAGGAAAACAGAAGCATTGTTTATCCTGTATGATCCCAACAAGATTGGGTGTCCTGCTTCTAAGCAGACGATTACACGCTGGATCAGATGTACGATTCAGCGTGCTCATTCCACGGCAGGATTGCCGATACCGAGTTCGAGGAAAGTGGTTTCTTCCTGGGCGGCTGCCCGGGGTGTCTCGGCTTTACAGATTTGACGAGCAACTACTTGGTCAGGGGCAAACACGTTTAATAAATTTTACAAGTTTGACACCTTGGCTGCTGACGACCTTAAATTTGGTCAGTCAGTTCTGAAGGAACATCCGCACTCTCCCGCCCGTACTGGGAGCTTTGGTACATCCCCATGGTACTAATGTGGACCCCAGCATCCTCTAGGACGTAAGAGAAAATAGGATTATAATATACCTACCGGTAAATCCTTTTCTCGTAGTCCATAGAGGATGCTGGGCGCCCGCCCAGTGCTCCTTTTTCCTGCATTATATTTGTTCCTCTTACACAAGTTATCACGTGTTAAGTTGTTATTGAGCAGTTGCTGTAAAGTTATTCATGCTCGTTGGCATGTGTTGAGTTGTATGCCATGTTGTGCGGCATGGTTGAACGGTGTGAGCTGGTGTGAATCTCGCCACTAGCTTAAAGTAAATCCTTCTCTCAAAGTTTGTCCGTCTCCTCGGGCACAGTTCCTATACTGAGATCTGGAGGAGGGGCATAGAGGGAGGAGCCAGTTCACACTGTAAACTGCGCACCCGTCTATACCCCATGGTACTAATGTGGACCCCAGCATCCTCTACGGACTACAAGAAAAGGATTTACCGGTAGGTATATTAAAATCCTATTTTTTTTGTCTATGTATCAAGCCAGCTACCTGTTGCCATTCTCTGCCAGAGTTTTCATTATTAAACCGGGGTGTAGTTATGTGACCTGACCGCCGGCCACAATACCGACGATGGGGATCCCACTCCCTCACAATTCCGACAGTTGGCATGTCAACTAACAGGGACTATTCCCACTCGTGGGTGTCCACAACACCCATAGAGTGGGAATAGAATCTGTGGGTAGCGCATCTTGCCACCGAGCCCGCAGGGGGCTTAGTTGCGCTCGCCCCCCCTGCCGGTCACGCAAAACCAACCAATTAAACCCTGTCTGCAGTATTGTATTATTAATTCGTAGACTTCTCCTGTTGAACTGATTGTGCCATCATTATCCAGATTCTATTTTTGTACCATTCATCCTGCTGAACATTACTCTGTGTGACCCTACTATTCAAAGTAAATTCTGTGTCTCACCCTCCAGTGTGTAATAAATCAAATATTTGCTTTGCTTCACTCTGCCTGTACATTACTTCTTCTGAAATACACACAATGGTAATGCAAAAGGTTCATGACAAAATGAGTCCTAACCAGTGGCGGACTTAAAGATGTAGTGGTAGGGTCCTATGTTTAGGGGTGTGGCCAGCTGCCTAATAACCATGATTAGAGTGCATGGTCTGGCCCCTTGAAAAATACATATATAGTAAATACTGCTAGTGCATGCAAGATAATGTACCAGATTAATAACAGCAATGCACTGTAGAAAATACACCATAGTCCTGTGCAGTATAAGCTAACATATGTGTAATTTATAATTCAAATGCACAGTCTGGAGTCTGATCCCTGGAGGAGGAGGTGCCCCCTCCCCCCCAGACAGTATGGCCCACCAGGGGGGTTCCCCTGTATTCCTATGGGCAAGTCTAACCCATAGAAACAGAATTTGACTGCAGATAAGAACCACTTGGCCCATTTTGTCTGCCCCCTTTTTTTTAACCATTGTTTTCTCTTTCATCCACTAGGGGACACTGGAGCATTCTTAGACAGTAGGGGTGTGAAGCTTGCAACCGGAGGTGTGGCACAATCTAAAATTAGCATTGTCTGCACAGCCAGCTCCTCCCCCTTCGCATCCCTCCTCCCTCAGTTTGGAAAATTGTGCTGGAGGTACAGCACATGGAGCTCTGAGCTCCTGACTAAAAACTATCAAATGCTATACTGTAGCAAAGTCAACCTACTGTAAAGGGAGACAAGGCTACATTAGGTTGGAGAGACAAAGATCCCTTTTGAAGGGACCTGCATTTCTCAACAGGGAGATCCTCTACTAACAAGAGTGAGTACTGGATTTTACAATGAGGGCCATATTAGGTTTGTTTATTTTTCTCTATCGTCCTAGTGGATGCTGGGGTTCCTGAAAGGACCATGGGGAATAGCGGCTCCGCAGGAGACAGGGCACAAAAAGTAAAGCTTTATGATCAGGTGGTGTGTACTGGCTCCTCCCCCTATGACCCTCCTCCAAGCCTCAGTTAGGTTTTTGTGCCCGTCCGAGAAGGGTGCAATCTAGGTGGCTCTCCTAAAGAGCTGCTTAGAAAAGTTTAGCTTAGGTTTTTTATTTTACAGTGAGTCCTGCTGGCAACAGGATCACTGCAACGAGGGACTTAGGGGAGAAGAAGTGAACTCACCTGCGTGCAGGATGGATTGGCTTCTTTGGCTACTGGACATTAGCTCCAGAGGGACGATCACAGGTACAGCCTGGATGGTCACCGGAGCCTCGCCGCCGGCCCCCTTGCAGATGCTGAAAAGAGAAGAAGGTCCAGAATCGGCGGCAGAAGACTCCTCAGTCTTCTTAAGGTAGCGCACAGCACTGCAGCTGTGCGCCATTGCTCTCAGCACACTTCACACGGCAGTCACTGAGGGTGCAGGGCGCTGGGGGGGGGGGGGCCCTTGGAAGCAATGTAAACCTATTTTTTGGCATAAAATACCTCACATATAGCCTCCGGGGGCTATATGGAGATATTTAACCCCTGCCAGAATCCGTTAAAGAGCGGGAGACGAGCCCGCCGAAAAAGGGGCGGGGCCTATCTCCTCAGCACACAGCGCCATTTTCCTCACACAGCTCCGCTGGTCAGGAAGGCTCCCAGGCTCTCCCCTGCACTGCACTACAGAAACAGGGTAAAACAAGAGAGGGGGGGCAAAATTGTGGCAAAATTATATATATTAAAGCAGCTATATAGGGAGCACTTATTATAAGGCTATCCCTGTCATATATAGCGCTTTTGGTGTGTGCTGGCAAACTCTCCCTCTGTCTCCCCAAAGGGCTAGTGGGGTCCTGTCTTCTTTAAGAGCATTCCCTGTGTGTCTGCTGTGTGTCGGTACGTGTGTGTCGACATGTATGAGGACGATATTGGTGTGGAGGCGGAGCAATTGCCAAATATGGGGATGTCACCCCCTAGGGAGTCGACACCAGAATGGATGGCTTTATTTATGGAATTACGGGATAGTGTCAACACGCTAAAGCAGTCGTTTGACGACATGAGACGGCCGGACAATCAATCAGCACCTGTCCAGGCGCCTCAAACACCGTCAGGGGCTGTAAAACGCCCGTTACCTCAGTCGGTCGACACGGACCCAGACACAGGCACTGATTCCAGTGGCGACGGTGACGAATCAACCGTACTTTCCAGTAGGGCCACACGTTATATGATTTTGGCAATGAAGGAGGCGTTACATATTGCTGATACTACAGGTACCACAAAACAGGGTATTATGTGGGGTGTGAAAAAACTACCTATAGTTTTTCCTGAATCAGATGAATTAAATGAGGTGTGTGATGAAGCGTGGGTTGCCCCCGATAAAAAACTGCTAATTTCAAAGAAGTTATTGGCTTTATACCCTTTCCCGCCAGAGGTTAGGGCGCGCTGGGAAACACCTCCTAGGGTGGACAAGGCGCTCACACGCTTATCAAAACAAGTGGCGTTACCCTCTCCTGAGACGGCCGCACTTAAAGATCCAGCAGATAGGAGGATGGAAAATATCCAAAAAAGTATATACACACATACAGGTGTTATACTACGACCAGCTATAGCGACAGCCTGGATGTGCAGTGCTGGGGTAGCTTGGTCAGAGTCCCTGATTGAAAATATTGATACCCTGGATAGGGACAATGTTTTACTGTCTTTAGAGCAAATAAAGGATGCGTTTCTTTATATGCGTGATGCACAGAGGGATATTTGCACACTGGCATCACGGGTAAGTGCTATGTCCATTTCGGCCAGAAGAAGTTTATGGACGCGACAGTGGTCAGGTGATGCGGACTCAAAACGGCATATGGAAGTTTTGCCGTATAAAGGGGAGGAGTTATTTGGTGTTGGTCTATCGGATTTGGTGGCCACGGCTACAGCCGGGAAATCCACCTTTTTACCTCAAGTCACTCCCCAACAGAAAAAGACACCGACTTTTCAGCCGCAGCCCTTTCGTTCCTTTAAAAACAAGAGAGCAAAGGGATATTCATATCTGCCACGAGGCAGAGGAAAGGGGAAGAGACTGCAAAAGGCAGCTCCTTCCCAGGAACAGAAGCCCTCCCCCGCTTCTACAAAAGCCTCAGCATGACGCTGGGGCTTCTCAAGCGGACTCGGGGGTGGTGGGGGGTCGTCTCAAGAATTTCAGCGCGCAGTGGGCTCACTCGCAGGTGGATCCCTGGATCCTGCAGATAATATCTCAGGGTTACAGGTTGGAACTAGAGACGTCTCCACCTCGCCGTTTCCTGAAGTCTGCTTTACCAACGTCCCCCTCCGACAGGGTGACGGTCTTGGAAGCCATTCACAAGCTGTACTCTCAGCAGGTGATAGTCAAGGTACCCCTTTTACAACAAGGAAAGGGGTATTATTCCACTCTATTTGTGGTACCGAAGCCGGATGGCTCGGTAAGACCTATTCTAAATCTGAAATCCTTGAACCTGTACATAAAAAAGTTCAAGTTCAAGATGGAGTCACTCAGAGCGGTGATAGCGAACCTGGAAGAAGGGGACTTTATGGTATCCTTGGACATCAAGGATGCGTATCTCCACGTTCCAATTTACCCCTCACACCAGGGGTACCTCAGGTTCGTCGTACAGAACTGTCACTATCAGTTTCAGACGCTGCCGTTTGGATTGTCCACGGCACCTCGGGTCTTTACCAAGGTAATGGCCGAGATGATGATTCTTCTTCGAAGAAAAGGCGTATTAATTATCCCATACTTGGACGATCTCCTAATAAGGGCAAGGTCCAGAGAACAGCTAGAGATGGGACTAGCACTGTCTCAAGAAGTGCTAAAGCAGCACGGGTGGATTCTGAATATTCCAAAATCCCAGTTAATTCCGACAACACGTCTGCTGTTCTTAGGGATGATTCTGGACACGGTTCAGAAAAAGGTTTTTCTCCCGGAGGAAAAAGCCAAGGAGTTATCCGAACTTGTCAGGAACCTCCTAAAACCAGGAAAGGTGTCTGTACATCAATGCACAAGAGTCCTGGGAAAAATGGTGGCTTCTTACGAAGCAATTCCATTCGGCAGATTCCACGCAAGAGTTTTCCAGAGGGATCTGCTGGACAAATGGTCAGGGTCGCATCTTCAGATGCACCAGCGGATAACCCTGTCTCCAAGGACAAGGGTATCTCTTCTGTGGTGGTTGCAGAGGGCTCATCTATTGGAGGGCCGCAGATTCGGCATACAGGATTGGATCCTGGTGACCACGGACGCCAGCCTGAGAGGCTGGGGAGCAGTCACACAAGGAAGAAACTTCCAGGGCGTGTGGTCGAGCCTGGAAACGTCTCTTCACATAAACATTCTGGAACTAAGAGCAATCTACAATGCTCTAAGCCAGGCAGAACCTCTGCTTCAAGGAAAACCGGTGTTGATCCAGTCGGACAACATCACGGCAGTCGCCCATGTAAACAGACAGGGCGGCACAAGAAGCAGGAGTGCAATGGCAGAAGCTGCAAGGATTCTTCGCTGGGCGGAGAATCATGTGATAGCACTGTCAGCAGTGTTCATCCCGGGAGTGGACAACTGGGAAGCAGACTTCCTCAGCAGACACGACCTTCACCCGGGAGAGTGGGGACTTCATCCAGAAGTTTTCCACATGCTTGTAACCCGTTGGGAAAGACCAATGGTGGACATGATGGCGTCTCGCCTCAACAAAAAACTGGACAGGTATTGCGCCAGGTCAAGAGATCCGCAGGCAATAGCTGTGGACGCGCTGGTAACGCCTTGGGTGTACCAGTCGGTGTATGTGTTTCCTCCTCTGCCTCTCATACCAAAAGTATTGAGAATTATACGGCAAAGAGGCGTAAGAACGATACTAGTGGCTCCGGATTGGCCAAGAAGGACTTGGTACCCGGAACTTCAAGAGATGATCACGGAGGATCCGTGGCCTCTACCTCTGAGAAGGGACCTGCTTCAGCAGGGTCCCTGTCTGTTTCAAGACTTACCGCGGCTGCGTTTGACGGCATGGCGGTTGAACGCCGGATCCTAAAGGGAAAAGGCATTCCGGAAGAAGTCATTCCTACCTTGATTAAAGCAAGGAAGGAAGTAACCGCGCAACATTATCACCGCATTTGGCGAAAATATGTTGCGTGGTGCGAGGATCGGAGTGCTCCGACGGAGGAATTTCAACTGGGTCGATTCCTACATTTCCTGCAGTCAGGATTGTCTATGGGTCTCAAATTGGGATCTATTAAGGTTCAAATTTCGGCCCTGTCGATTTTCTTCCAGAAAGAATTGGCTTCAGTTCCTGAAGTCCAGACCTTTGTTAAGGGAGTACTGCATATACAGCCCCCTGTGGTGCCTCCAGTGGCACCGTGGGATCTCAATGTTGTTTTGGACTTTCTCAAATCTCATTGGTTTGAACCACTAAAAAATGTGGATTTGAAATATCTCACATGGAAAGTGACCATGCTACTAGCCCTGGCTTCGGCCAGGAGAGTGTCAGAACTGGCAGCTTTATCTTACAAAAGCCCATATCTGATTTTCCATTCGGACAGGGCAGAACTGCGGACTCGTCCGCATTTTCTCCCTAAGGTGGTGTCAGCATTTCATCTGAACCAGCCTATTGTAGTGCCTGCGGCTACAAGCGACTTGGAGGACTCCAAGTTGTTGGACGTTGTCAGAGCTTTAAAAATATACATTTCAAGGACAGCTGGAGTCAGGAAATCTGACTCACTGTTTATACTATATGCTCCCAACAAGTTGGGCGCTCCTGCGTCTAAGCAGACTATTGCGCGCTGGATTTGTAGTACGATTCAGCTTGCACATTCTGTGGCAGGCCTGCCACAGCCAAAATCGGTAAATGCCCACTCCACAAGGAAGGTGGGTTCTTCTTGGGCGGCTGCCCGAGGGGTCTCGGCATTACAACTCTGCCGAGCGGCTACGTGGTCGGGGGAGAACACGTTTGTAAAATTCTACAAATTTGATACCCTGGCTAAGGAGGACCTGGAGTTCTCTCATTCGGTGCTGCAGAGTCATCCGCACTCTCCCGCCCGTTTGGGAGCTTTGGTATAATCCCCATGGTCCTTTCAGGAACCCCAGCATCCACTAGGACGATAGAGAAAATAAGAATTTACTTACCGATAATTCTATTTCTCGGAGTCCGTAGTGGATGCTGGGCGCCCATCCCAAGTGCGGATTATCTGCAATAATTGTACATAGTTATTGTTACCTAAATCGGGTTATTGTTGTAGGGAGCCATCTTTCAGAGGCTCCTCTGTTATCATACTGTTAACTGGGTTTAGATCACAGGTTGTACGGTGTGATTGGTGTGGCTGGTATGAGTCTTACCCGGGATTCATAAATCCTTCCTTATTGTGTACGCTCGTCCGGGCACAGTATCCTAACTGAGGCTTGGAGGAGGGTCATAGGGGGAGGAGCCAGTACACACCACCTGATCATAAAGCTTTACTTTTTGTGCCCTGTCTCCTGCGGAGCCGCTATTCCCCATGGTCCTTTCAGGAACCCCAGCATCCACTACGGACTCCGAGAAATAGAATTATCGGTAAGTAAATTCTTATTTTATTATTTACCCCCTGTTAGCATAATGTCTTTTAACATGAGGTCGCCACAACTAGCGGTCACTAGGATTTAGCGCGGGGCTGAAGGGCGCGCCGGGAGTAACAGTCCGCACACTCTGCTGACAAGCGCTGCTACGGGACTTAGTGAGAGCGGTCCCGTAGCGCGCACGCCGGGTGATAAAAATTAATTTTCAGCCGCGGGAGAGAGAGTCTGTTTGGCGCCGCTACGGGACTTAGTGAGAGCGGTCCCGTAGCACGCACGCCGGGTGACTAGAATGGTTTTTCAGCCGCGGGAGAAAGAGTCTGTTTGGCGCCGCTACGGGACTTAAAAGCACACCGAGGCGACTGTGTTTGGCGCTGCTGCGAGACTCACTGAGCAGCGGTCCCGGAGTGCGCGCCAGCTGAAGCGCTGGCTAGTACTGCATTGTTACTGCGGGCTGAGGTGAACCTTCAGCCGTGGGAGGGGAAAGGGACGCTCAAAAGACTTATCAGCGCGCCTCCTCGTAATATGTACATAAGTATCAGGCTAGTAAAGGAAAAGTTTTAATGTCGGCCATTTTAATTTTCTACAACAGGCGCCATTCTAAGGGGAAGGTGTAAGCCCTCCCCCTCGTATAGACAGAGACGGGTTATTTTCTATAACTGGCGCCATTCTAAGGGGAAGGTATAAGCCCTCCCCCTCGTATAGACACAAAATGCATGTTTAGTGTAGCAATAGCTCCCTCTGCTGGTAAAAACATATTTTTAAAAAAAATTATGAGGACCTCCTGAACATAATAATTCTACCATTACTATTTATATTTTCAAGGGAATTCTATACAAGGATCCTGAAGAAAATACTGGGAAGCACGTGGACAACCCTACCATCGTAACTGATTTACAGTCGGGTCTGTGAGGGTTGCAAACCGGCTGGTGTTAATTTTTTTATTTTTTATTATTGTTTTTTGTCTCTTCCCTTTCTACATATAAAAAGGAAAGGTTTGTCCAGCCGGATCCAATACCTTCGCTTCCGTCATCTCTCAGTCTTTCTCTTCCTAGTTTAAAGGGTTAAAGAGCTGCGTACTACCCTGGTGAGGTGTTTAAATAACATGTCTAAAGCACCAACCAAGACTTCCAAGACGTGTTATGTTTGTTCGAAATGTAACAAGAAAAG
This sequence comes from Pseudophryne corroboree, assembly GCF_028390025.1. Lineage (NCBI taxonomy): Eukaryota > Metazoa > Chordata > Amphibia > Anura > Myobatrachidae > Pseudophryne > Pseudophryne corroboree. The sequence continues at coordinate 356,379,644 of NC_086444.1, read as the reverse complement.
CACGTGGGTTGGCAGCTCCGGGGTGTGCGACTCCACCTGGGAGCAGTGCTCCGACTAGGTCATGGGAAGACAACCTGGCAAATAGAATCTCCGAGGAGATGGCAGAATCACGCAAGCAGCAATCGGAATGGGCTGCGGGATTCTCTAAGACGATGAAGGAATTTCTCATCAAGTTAACGCCACCCGCACATGCAGAAACGAATGTGCGCAAGGCAGTTAAAAGACCTCTTCCTATTATACCAGAATCAGAGGAGGGTCTTCTCATTAATACAGAGGAAGGTGAGTTAATTGAATCTACCCTAGATGCCGATTTTCCAGAAGAGGACACGGCAATCTCGGGTATCGAGTCTTTAATTGAAGCAGTAAAGGAGATCCTAAACTTTAAGGCAGAAGATGTAAAGGAGCCAGAAGAATTCGATTTATTCGAATCCCAAAAGCCGCGTTCAGCAGTGTTTCCCATTCCTAAATCCCTCCAATCTCAGATGGAGGAGGCTTGGAAACAGCCAGACAAACGCTTTCAATTTCCGAAGAGGTTTCAAGCGACTTTTCCCCCACCTAAGGGTGTAATGAATAAGTGGGAGACTCCACCAGTAGTGGATGCTTCCCTAGGGAGGATGTCAAAGAAGACAATCTTACCAATACCTAATGTAACGACTTTAAAGGATGCTTCGGATCGTAAGGTTGACACAGCTTTAAAGTCAATTTTCATAGCAGCAGGTGCAGCACAGAGACCTGCGATCATATGTGCTTGGGTCAACAAGGCCATGGGAGCATGGTCTGGACGTATTGTACAGGCTATTGAGGAGGAAAATAGCTTGGAAGAAATTACCCAACTAGCAGAACACATTCGGGAATCAGCTTCATACTTGTGTCAAGCCTCTAAGGATCTTACCAGAATAGCATCGCGCATCTCCGCATCGGCCATATCGGCTAGAAGGATTTTATGGCTCAGAGAATGGCAAGGCGACTCTGACACCAAGAAGGCGGTAGAAGCCATCCCCTTTGGGTGTGAGATGCTTTTTGGTTCAGAGTTAGACAAGTGGATTTCGCAAGCAGGGAAGTCTACCTTTCTGCCTACTCCTTATACGAGAGCCGCTCCGCAGGTTAGGAGAGGTTATTCAGGACCGGCGTTTAATTCATTTAGATCGCAGTCCTTTCGAGCCCGAGGAAGAGGTTTCGGTACACAAGCACGTGGAGGCAGAGGTAGAGGCCGCTCACAGGCAACAACCAGAAAGCAGGATAAACCTGCTCACAAGACCGTGGCATGACGGTCTCCCGGCCCACCTGGAATCCACCTTGGTGGGCGCACGTCTGGAGGGTTTTCGGGACATCTGGACCAACACCTCACCAGATCTTTGGATAAACGACATAATCTCCCAGGGGTACAAACTGGATTTTCAATAGAGACCTCACAGTCAGTTTTTTACGACGGGTTTGCCTCGGTGCCCTCAGAAGGCAAAAGCACTACTGACAGCAATTCAAAAATTACTACGGTCAGAGATCATTACTCCAGTTCCCGCCTCTGAGAGGTATGGGTTTCTATTCCAGTCTTTTTGTCCTGCCAAAGCCAGACGGGACGGTCAGGCCGATACTCAATTTAAAAGTTTTAAACCGGTTTCTAAAGATCCACAAATTCAAAATGGAATCAATCCAGTCGGTTATTGCAGGTTTCGAACAGGGCGAGTTCCTGGTGTCCATGGACATAAAGGATGCATACCTGCATATTCCAATTTGGTCTCCCCACCAGGCTTACCTAAGGTTTGCACTGGTGAAGGATCATTACCAATTCAGAGCCCTACCATTCGGTCTATCATCAGCTCCGAGGATCTTCACGAAGATCATGGCGATCATGGTTGCAGGCTTGAGGATATTAGGAGTCACGATAATACCTTATCTAGACGATCTTCTGATCAAGGCCTCTTCTCCAGAGAAACTGATAAAGGATGCTCAGACATCTCACCCATTTCTCATTCGACATGGGTGGATTGTGAACTTCCAGAAATCCAACCTCATTCCAACTCAACGGATTCAGTTCCTCGGTCTCATCCTGGACACGGTGCAATTGAGAAATTTCCTGCCGGAGTCCAAGATTCAGGACATACAGAAGTTGGTGGCTCAGGTACTAAGGACACCGACGGTGTCTCTGCACCTCTGTGTGCAACTTCTCGGGAAAATGGTGGCGTCATTCGAAGCTCTCCAGTATGGCAGACTTCATTCCCGACCATTCCAGATGAACCTCATTGCTCAGGGAGCAGGTTCGCACTGGCTTCTTCATCGGAGAATCCGACTTCAACCGCACGTACAAGTCTCCTTGATTTGGTGGTCCTTACACAAAAATCTTGCAGCAGGGTAGAGATTCGGCATTTGGGATTGCAGAATCCTGACAACGGACGCCAGTCTCAGAGGTTGGGGTGCCGTCTTAGAGGACCGTCAGTTTCAGGGACGATGGACGTTACAGGAGAGCAGATTACCCATAAACATTCTCAAACTAAGAGCAGTTTACAATGCGCTTCTCCTAGCCGAAGACCTGGTCATGGGTCAATGCGTAAGGATACAGTCAGACAATGTCACGATGACAGCTTACATAAACCGTCAAGGAGGTACAAAGAGCAGGATGGCGCTAAAAGAAGCCACAAAGATCTGGTTGTGGGCGGAAAGACGAAACATCATCCTCTCGGCAGTGTTCATTCCCGGTGTGGAGAACTGGGAAGCAGATTATCTCAGTCGCCAGGACATGCATCCAGGAGAGTGGTGCCTGCATCCATGGATTTTCTACATGGTGGTGAGGAGATGGGGTCTACCTCAAGTCGACCTGATGGCGTCTCGCCAGAACCACCAGCTGCCCAGATATGTGTCCAGGACAAGGGATCCAGCAGCAGAAGGAGTGGAAGCATTAACACTTCCTTGGTGTTACAAGAAGGTCTACATCTTTCCACCTTTCCCACTCATACCGAGGGTTCTGAAGAGGTTGAAACGAGAACGAGTGTGGGCGATTCTAATCGCACCAGATTGGCCCCGCAGGAGTTGGTACTCAGACCTACGAGGGTTATTAGCAAACGATCCTTGGCGGTTACCTCAGAGAGAGGTCCTGCTATCTCAGGGACCGTTTCACCACCCGGACCTGAACAGGCTGCGTTTAACGGTGTGGCTATTGAGACCCGGATCTTAAGAAGTAGAGGGATACCTCGAACGGCCATTCCTACGATGATTGCCGCTAGGAAGCCGGTCGCAGCCATGCACTACCACAAAATTTGGGAGAAGTACGTGGATTGGTGTCAGGAACGGGGGTGGAATTCGACGACCTTCCACTTAACCAGACTTTTACGTTTTCTTCAGGCCGGCCTAAAGTTAGGTCCGAGCTTTACGGGTGTACATACAAGTTACGTCGTCCTTCAGGAAGTCGGACCATTTATTTGTTCTTTATGATGGGCCAAAGAAGGGTTGGACGACTTCTAAACAGTCTCTGTCTCGATGGATTAGACTTGCCATTCGGCAGGCTTATGTTTCCTGTGGCAGACAGATTCCGGTTTAGACGGGTGCTCATACCACCCGATTGGTGGGTGCCTCCTGGGCGGCTGCCAGAGGTGTCTCCACTACTCAGCTTTGCAGAGCGGCGACGTGGTCCTCAGCCCACACGTTTGCGAAATTTTACAAGTTTGATACCTTTGCGTCCGAAGATTCTAAGTTCGGACGTTCCGTTTTGCAGGCCACCGACAGCACTCCCTCCCTGGGGGTTAAATTTGGGACGTCCCCTACTGTCTAAGAATGCTCCAGTGTCCCCTAGTGGATGAAAGAGAAAAGAGGATTTTGGTACTTACCGATAAATCCATTTCTCTGAATCCTCTAGGGGACACTAGACGCCCGCCTCGGTGCTGTCAACCTGCTGTGTTCAAACAGTGCGTGCAAGCGGCATTCCTTTTTCGGTTAAGAAGTTCTTGGATGCTGTTTGATATGTTGTACGGTTCGGTTCCTCGCCAGGTGCTATAGTATCATGTCCTATTCTCTCAGTCAAATTTTCCAAACTGAGGGAGGAGGGATGTGAAGGTGGAGGAGCCGGCTGTGCAGACAATGCTAATTTTAGATTGTGCCACACACACCTCCGGTTGCAAGCTTCACACCCCCACTGTCTAAGAATGCTCCAGTGTCCCCTAGAGGATTCAGAGAAATGGATTTATCGGTAAGCACCAAAATCCTCTTTTCTCATTACGTCCTAGAGGATGGTCACCATAGAACCATGGGGTATAGACGGGATCCGCAGGAGACATGGGCACTTTAAGACTTTCACAGAAAAACAACTAATAAACAGCGCTAACTGAATGGTGGGTATTATATTGAAACAAGGTAATCTAAAAATCTAATTTATTCACAGAAATAATTCTGGTTAAAAAGATATACACATATATGTATACTCATTCGTACCCCCAGCTTCACAAGGCTGGAATTCACATGTACATTCTAAGAACAATAAAACAATAAGACATGCAGCATTCGTATAATGTCCTCTCTCCAAGATCAAATATCAGGGATTTTTTATATATATACAGTTCTGTGGGCTACAGTCCATATAGAGATGTATGGTCACGGACCGATGGCAATGGTCCTAGATGGTATTATGCATATATTTACCAGTCCCAAGGTATTTGTAAAGGGTGTACAACAGCGAAACGCGTCAGGCTTGCTTCTCTCCGGTCTAAGGGATTCTGTGGACTCTGATTCCATTCACCATCCATTGGTTAACTTCAGGTCACCTTCGGTCCAAGCTACAAAGGTTAGAGGGGACTCCATTAAACGTGCTGCACACCATTGCCAACTTGGTGCCACCTTGCCATAAAAGGCCCAACACGAGGAGGATTTTCACCCTTTACAAATACCTTGGGACTGGTAAATATATGCATAATACCATCTAGGACCATTGCCATCGGTCCGTGACCATACATCTCTATATGGACTGTAGCCCACAGAACTGTATATATATAAAAAATCCCTGATATTTTATCTTGGAGAGAGGACATTATATGAATACTGCATGTCTTATTGTTTTATTGTTCTTAGAATGTACATGTGAATTCCAGCCTTGTGAAGCTGGGGGTACGAATGAGTATACATATATGTGTATATCTTTTTAACCAGAATCATTTCTGTGAACAAATTCGATTTTTAGATTACCTTGTTTCTCTCAATATAATACCCACCATTCAGTTAGCGCTGTTTATTAGTTGTTTTTCTGTGTTTATGCATTATTGTGGGGAGTGACTACCCAATAAAAACAGCTGCTAGGAAAACCTTCTTTATGCAGCACCTGTTTAGATAGATACATATATTTATATATATATATATATATATATATATATATGTATCTATCTTTTTTACCACTTTAAGACTTTCAAAGGGTGTGAACTGGTTCCTCCCTCTATGCCCCTCCTCCAGACTCCAGTTATAGGAACTGTGCCCAGGAAGACGGAAATTTCGAGGAAACAACTTATTGTTAAACTAAGGTGAGATTCATACCAGTGAGACTGGACGCACTACAGGGAGCTCTACTGAGTTTCTCTGAAAAAAAGACTTAGGTTTTATATTTTCAGGGAGGCTGCTGGCAACAGTTTCCCTGCTTCGTGGGACTTAAGGGAGAGAAGTATGACCAACTTCTAGTGAGTTCAATGGCTCTGCTTCTGGCTACAGGACACCATTAGCTCCTGAGGGTGCTGATCGCTGGGTATGCCTAGATGCTCACTCCCGCAGCCGGCCGTCACCCCCTTTCAGAGCCAGAAGACAGGTGAGTAACCAAAGAAAAGAAGACTTCTTCAGTGACGGCATTTTCTGAGGTACCGCGCAGCGAACGGACGCTGCGCGCCAGGCTCCCACACACAGCACTACAGGGTGCAAGGCGCCCTGGGCAACTATAAAAATCCTCAATCTACCACTGGCAAGAGGGGACACAAGTACCAAGGCACTGTCCTAACCCCCGCCAGTATAATTATTAAAAAAGCGGGACAGAAGCGCACCATTAAGGGGGTGGAGCTTCCTCCTCACGGCTCATGGCGCCAATTTCCTCTCCGCAGACTGCAGAGACACTGGTCCTCCTCACACTGCTGACAAGTATCAGGGTGCAAAACGGTGGGGGGGGGGGGGGCAGTATAAATTGGTGCAATATACTTGATAGTTAAAGCGCTACAGGTCTGAGGCAATTTCTTAGTGGTTTCAGACCCGTTAATTTGGCGCTGGGTTGTGAGCTGGCAAATCCCCTCTGTGTCTATCCAACAGACTTTACTGTGGGTCTGTCCCCTATATGGCCGGTGTGTCTGTGGGTGATTGGTGCACGTGTGTCGACATGTCTGAGGCGGAAGGCTCTTCCCAGGAGGAGGCTGTATTAGGGACACAAACAGCTGCGGGGGTGACCCTGTCGGCACCGCCGACGCCTGATTGGGTAAATGTGTCGAGTGCCTTAAATGCTAATGTGGCTCTTATTAGTAAAAGGTTGGATAAGTCTGAGTCTCAGACCCAGGTATGGAAGAAATCTGTGGAGGATATGTTATTATAAGTTCAGGTCCCCTCGGGGTCACAAAAACGTACGCTGGCCCGGTTGGCAGACACTGATACCGACACGGACTCTGATTCCAGTGTCGACTATAGCGATTCCAGATTAGATCCAAAATTGGCAAAGAGCATTCAGTACATGATTGTGGCGGTTAAAAAGCTATTACATATCACTGAGGACCCAGCTGTCACTGGTAAAAGGGTCTGTATGTATAAGGAAAAGAAACCTGAGATAACGTTTCCTCCCTCTCATGAACTGAACACCCTATTTGAAAAAGTCTGGGAAAGCGCTGACAGAAAGTTTCAAATTCCCAAAAGGATTCCAGTGGCTTATCCGTTTCCCTCTGGGGATAGGAAAAAGTGGGAATCTGCCCCCATTGTAGACAAAGCCCTATCGCGTTTGTCAAAAAAGGTGGCTCTCCCGTCACCTGACACGGCAGCCCTTAAGGACCCTGCGGTTCGTAAACCGGAAAATACGTTAAAATCCATTTATGTGACCACAGGTATGCTACTCAGACCGATCATTGCATCTGCGTGGGTGAGTAGTGCTATCGAAAGGTGGGCGGATAACTTGTCATCTGATATAGATGCCCTAGATAGGGATAGCATCCTCTTGACGCTGGGTTATATCAAGGACGCTGCAGCTTACCTAAAGGAAGCTACGAGAGATATTGGCCTTTTGGGATCAAAGGCCAATGCCATGGCGGTCTCAGCTAGGCGAGCAATGTGGATTCATCAATGGAATGCGGATGCTGACTCTAAGAAGAATATGGAGTCTCTACCATATAAAGGTGGTGTCTTGTTTGGTGACGGCCTCGCAGATTTGGTATCTACGGCTACCGCGGTTAAGTCATCCTTTTTGCTTGATGTTCCTTCACAACAAAAGAAAGCACACCACTATCAAATGCAGTCCTTTCGGCCCAATAAATACAGAAAAGGGCGAGGTTCTTCCTTCCTTGCCACTAGAGGAAGGGGAAAGGGTAAAAGATCACCAGCCGTGGTGGATTCCCAGGAGCAGAAGTCCTCCCCCAACTTCTGCCAAATCCACCGCATGACGCTGGGGCTCCTCTGCGGGAGTCCGCACCGGTGGGGGCACGTCTCAAACTCTTCAGTCAGTTCTGGGTTCATTCTGACCTGGACCCTTGGGCTTTACAAATAGTATCCCAAGGGTACAAACTGGAGTTTCAAGACGTTCCCCCTCGCCGTTTTTTCAAATCGACCTTACCAGCTTCTCTTCCGGACAGGGAGGTAGTTTGCGATGCAATACAAAAGTTGTGTCAAAATCAGGTCATCGTCAGGGTTCCCCAGTCACAACAGGGAGAAGGCTTTTATTCGAGCCTGTTTGTGGTCCCGAAGCCAGACAGCTCGGTCAGACCAATCCTAAACCTGAAATCCCTAAACTTCTACCTAAAGAAATTCAAATTCAAGATGGAGTCTCTCCGCGCAGTGATCTCCAGTCTGGAGGAAAGGGATTTTATGGTGTCGGTGGACATAAAAGATGCCTACTTGCATGTTCCCATTTATCCTCCGCATCAGCCTTACCTGAGATTTGCTATTCAGGATTGTCATTACCAATTTCAGACGTTGCCGTTTGGTCTGTCCACGGCTCCGAGGATTTTCACCAAAGTGATAGCGGAGATGATGTTTCTCCTTCGCAAGCAAGGAGTCACGATTATCCCGTACTTGGACGATCTCCTGATAAAGGCGAGATCCAGGGACCAGTTGGTGCAGAACGTTGCACTCTCCCTGACAGTTCTTCAGCAACATGGTTGGCTCCTAAACTTGCCAAAATCACAGTTGATTCCGACGACGTGGTTGTCGTTTTTGGGAATGATACTGGACACAGAACTACAGAGTTTTTCTTCCAGTGGAAAAGGCTCTGGAACTTCAGAGTCTGGTCAAACAAACTCTGAAACTAGCAAGAGTGTCAATCCATCAATGCACTCGGTTGCTGGGGAAGATGGTTGCGGCCTACGAGGCCATTCAGTTTGGCAGATTTCATGCCAGAGTGTTTCAGTGGGACTTGCTGGACAAGTGGTCCGGATCCCACCTGCACATGCACCGAATTATAATCCTGTCATCCAAGACCAGAATATCACTCCTGTGGTGGCTGCACAGTTCTCACCTCCTAGAGGGGCGCAGGTTCGGGATCCAGGACTGGATCCTAGTGACCACGGATGCAAGTCTCCGAGGCTGGCGAGCAGTCACACAGGGGGAAAACTTCCAAGGAAGATGGTCAAGCCAGGAAACTTGTCTCCACATAAACGTTCTGGAGTTAAGGGCCATTTACAACGGCCTTCTACAAGCGGAGCATCTTCGCAATCGGCCCGTACTGATCCAGTTGGACAATATTACTGCAGTAGCGCACATAAACCGCCAGGGCGGAACAAAAAGCAGAGCGGCAATGGCAGAAGCCACAAAGGTTCTCCGCTGGGCGGAAAAGCATACAAGCGCTCTGTCAGCGATCTTCATTCCAGGAGTGGACAACTGGGAAGCAGACTTCCTCAGCAGACACGTTCTCTAACCACGAGAGTGGGGCCTCCATCAAGAAGTCTTCACAGAAGTGACAAGTCATTGGGGAATTCCTCAAATAGACATGAAGGCCTCTCGGCTCAACAAGAAGCTTCCGAGATATTGTTCCAGGTCGAGGGATTCTCAAGCAATAGCAGTGGATGCCCTGGTGACACCATGGGTCTTTCAGTCAGTGTATGTATTCCCTCCACTTCCTCTCATTCCAAAAGTTCTAAAGATCATAAGAAGGACAAAGATTCAAGCGTTCCTCATTGTCCCAGACTGGCCAAGGAGGGCTTGGTATCCAGATCTTCAGGAATTACTCATAGGAGATCCCTGGCCTCTTCCTCTATGCGAGGACCTGTTACAACAGGGGCCGTGCGTGTATCAAGACTTACCGCAGCTACGTTTGACGGCATGGCGGTTGAATACCAAATCCTAGCTCGAAAGGGTATTCCCAGTGAAGTAATTTCCACACTTCTTCAGGCCAGGAAAGGAGTAACGTCGAAACATTACCACCGTATTTGGAGAAAATATGTGTCTTGGTGCGAATCCAAGAGGGCTCCTACGGAAGAATTTCAGCTAGGGCGTTTTCTCCATTTTCTACAGGCTGGTGTGGATGCGGGCCTAAAGTTGGGCTCAATTAAAGTACAGATTTCAGCCTTATCAGTTTTCTTTCAAAAACAATTGGCCCCCCTTCCAGCAGTTCAGACTTTCGTGAAAGGTGTGTTGCACATCCAGCCCCCATTTGTGCCCCCTGTGGCACTATGGGATCTTAACGTGGTGTTGCAGTTCCTTCAATCACATTGGTTTGAACCTTTACAGAAGGTGGAGTTGAAGTTCCTCACTTGGAAAGTGGTCATGCTGTTGGCTTTGGCATCCTGCGGCCGTGGCATTAAATATCCAACTAGTCACCCCTGGCCGGGGTACCCTGGGGGAGTGGGAACCCCTTCAATCAATGGGTCCCCAGCCACCCAAGGGCCAGGGGTGAAGCCCGAGGCTGTCCCCCCCATCCAAGGGCTGCGGATGGGGAGCTGATAGCCTTGAGAAAATGACAAGAATATTGTTTTTTCCTGTAGTACTACAAGTCCCAGCAAGCCCCCCCCGCAAACTGGTACTTGGAGAACCACAAGTACCAGCATGCGGGAGAAAAACGGGCCCGCTGGTACCTGTAGTACTACTGGAAAAAAAATACCCAAATAAAAACAGGAGACACACACCTTGAGTGTAAAACTTTATTGCACACCTGTCGACACACACATACTTACCTATGTTGACCCGCCGACTGCCACGTCTCGTGATCCGACGATCCGGGGTACCTGTGAATAAAATTATACTCACCTCAATCCAGTGTCCAGATATAAATCCTCGTACTTGGCAAAACAAATAAACGAACACCCGTACCAGCGGACTGAAAGGGGTCCCATGTTTTCACATGGGACCCCTTTCCCCGAATGCCGGGACCCCACGTGACCCCACCCTTACTTCTTTCTTTCTGCTGCTGATTCCTCTCCCAGTGCAGCCAAGCATCTGAATAGCCTACCTTATTGCTTTGTTACATTGCTTACCTGCCTTTAAGTCACCTGAAATAGTGACGCCTAGATCCCTTTCCTACTAAGTAGTTTCCAGTATAGTGCCATTAGTACTATATTTAGCCTTTGGATTTGTGAGACCCAAGTGCATGATTTTACATTTTTGGCATTAAACTGTAATTGCCACACTCTTGACCATTCCTCTAGTCTACCTAGATCCTCAATCATTTGTTTTACCCCTCCTGGTGTGTCTACCCTGTTGCATACCTTTGTGTCATCTGCAAAAAGGCATACTTTCCCTTTAATGCCATTTGCAGTGTCACCAATAAAGATATTAAAAAGCACTGGTCCAAGTACAGATCCCTGGGGTACTCCACTGGTAACATTTCCCTCCTGTGAATGCACTCCATTTACCACAATTCTCTGTTTTCTATCCAGCAACCAAGATCTTATCCATTCATTAATCCTAGTATCCAATCCCAAACTGTCAAGTTTATTTAGCAGTCTGCGATCTGGAACAGTGTCAAAAGCCTTACTAAAGTCTAGAGAAGCTATATCCATGGCTCCACCTTTATCCATCACTTTAATCACACAGTCAAAAAAAGGCAATAACATTTGTTTGACATGATCTCACTTTTGGAATTACTCCTGTAGCGAATGACTGGTTGAATAATTCTGTCAATGGTGTTACCAGCACCTCTTTAAGTTCTTTTAATATCCTTGGATGTATCCCATTTGGCCCCATAGATTTGTCCACTTTCAGCTTTGAGAGTTTTGTTAGGACCGTCTCCTCTGCAAATGTACTTGTTTCATTTTCTTGAATCTCCCTGCAACTTAACTGTGACCCCTTCCCCTCTCTTTAAGTAGTGAATACTGAGCAAAAATTATTATTAAGATGACCTGCTATTACATTGTCTCCCTCAACAAGACTCCCAGTCTCTCTGTAGTTTTATTATTCCGCCTTTTGTTTTTCTCCTTTCGCTTATATACCTAAAACAAGTTTTGCCTCCTTTACCCACTGACTGGGCCATTTTCTCCTCAGCGTGTCCCTTTACACATCTGATTACCTTCTTAGACAGAAGGAGACAAATAGGATATATCTCGTCGTCTTCATTATTTTGTGTCTGCTTCCTAAAAGCCATCCTTTTTGCTTTCACAATATTTGCTAGTTCTTTTGCAAACCACACTGGCTTCCTTTTCCTTGTGTTTTTCCTAACACTTCATATTGCACTTTTTAATGTTTCCCACCTCTCCTGCACTGCTTCCAACTTCCTCCCCTCTGCCAAAGAATCGCTTACACATTTTCCCATCCCTACAAAATCAGCCTTCCTAAAATCCAACACCTTCGTTTCTCTTGCGTCCTAGAGCAGTGTTTCCCAACCTCGGTCCTCAAGGCACACTGTCCTAGTTTTAGTGATATCCAGGCTTGAACACAGGTGACTTAATTAGTTCCTCAGTTATTTTGATTTAACCATCTGTGCTGAAGCCTGGATATCACTAAAACCTGTACTGTTGGTGTGCCTTGAGGACCGCGGTTGGGAATGCCTGTCCTAGAGGATGCTGGGGTCCACATTAGTACCATGGGGTATAGACGGGTCCACTAGGAGCCACTGGCACTTTAAGAGTTTGAGTGTGTGGGCTGGCTCCTCCCTCTATGCCCCTCCTACCAGACTCAGTTTAGAAAATGTGCCCGGAGGAGCCAGTCACAGCTAGGGGAGCTCCATAGGAGTTCTTTTAGGTTTTTTTTGTTTGTTTTTTAGAGTTTAGGCACAGGGAGTCTGCTGGCAACAGCCTCCCTGCTTCGAGGGACTAAGGGCGGGGAGTAGTGTCCTCCCTGCAGGGTCTGAGCCACTCTCTCCGCTGACAGGACACTGAGCTCCTGAGGGGTTTGAACGTTCGCCGCCACAGGGGATCGATCACCCCAGCAGCATGCCGCCACCCCCTTACATAGCCAGATGATCAGTGGCGAGTTAGTCACCTGCCCCCTGACAAGCGGGGAGCCGGTGTGAAGATGGCGGCAACAGGGTAGGAAGCGCAGTACTAACTGCGCTCCGGGGCTCAGCGGTACATGGTGCGGCTCTGTGAAGGGCGCCCTGAGCCAGCGCCTACACCCTACGCTGTCCAGGCAAGCCTGTCAGGGTCCCAGGATCGCTGCCAGCACCTTTCCTCAGGTCAGTATAAACTTCAGAAGAGAGGGAAGCAGCGCCATGGAAGGGGGTGGAGCTTCTGCTCACAGCAGACCCACAGCGTTCAGCACCATTTTCCTGCCTGCTGAAGCGCTGACAGGGAGAGCTGTCCCTCCAGATCAACTCCAGCTATCTTGTACGGTACCAGGGGGTTGTAGAAAGGGGGTGGGGGGAGGAAGGCTGAATATATGTTCTGTGTAACCTATGCACAGTATTACTTACCGATAAATCCATTTCTCTGAATCCTCTAGGGGACACTAGACGCCCGCCTCGGTGCTGTCAACCTGCTGTGTTCAAACAGTGCGTGCAAACGGCATTCCTTTTTCGGTTAAGAAGTTCTTGGATGCTGTTTGATATGTTGTACGGTTCGGTTCCTCGCCAGGTGCTATAGTATCATGTCCTATTCTCTCAGTCAAATTTTCCAAACTGAGGGAGGAGGGATGTGAAGGTGGAGGAGCCGGCTGTGCAGACAATGCTAATTTTAGATTGTGCCACACACACCTCCGGTTGCAAGCTTCACACCCCCACTGTCTAAGAATGCTCCAGTGTCCCCTAGAGGATTCAGAGAAATGGATTTATCGGTAAGCACCAAAATCCTCTTTTCTCATTACGTCCTAGAGGTTAACCAGAATCATTTCTGTGAACAAATTCGATTTTTAGATTACCTTGTTTCTCTCAATATAATACCCACCATTCAGTTAGCGCTGTTTATTAGTTGTTTTTCTGTGTTTATGCATTATTGTGGGGAGTGACTACCCAATAAAAACAGCTGCTAGGAAAACCTTCTTTATGCAGCACCTGTTTAGATAGATACATATATTTATATATATATATATATATATATATATATATATATATATATATATATATATGTATCTATCTTTTTTACCACTTTAAGACTTTCAAAGGGTGTGAACTGGTTCCTCCCTCTATGCCCCTCCTCCAGACTCCAGTTATAGGAACTGTGCCCAGGAAGACGGAAATTTCGAGGAAACAACTTATTGTTAAACTAAGGTGAGATTCATACCAGTGAGACTGGACGCACTACAGGGAGCTCTACTGAGTTTCTCTGAAAAAAAGACTTAGGTTTTATATTTTCAGGGAGGCTGCTGGCAACAGTTTCCCTGCTTCGTGGGACTTAAGGGAGAGAAGTATGACCAACTTCTAGTGAGTTCAATGGCTCTGCTTCTGGCTACAGAACACCATTAGCTCCTGAGGGTGCTGATCGCTGGGTATGCCTAGATGCTCACTCCCGCAGCCGGCCGTCACCCCCTTTCAGAGCCAGAAGACAGGTGAGTAACCAAAGAAAAGAAGACTTCTTCAGTGACGGCATTTTCTGAGGTACCGCGCAGCGAACGGACGCTGCGCGCCAGGCTCACACACACAGCACTACAGGGCGCAAGGCGCCCTGGGCAACTATAAAAATCCTCAATCTACCACTGGCAAGAGGGGACACAAGTACCAAGGCACTGTCCTAACCCCCGCCAGTATAATTATTAAAAAAGCGGGACAGAAGCGCACCATTAAGGGGGTGGAGCTTCCTCCTCACGGCTCATGGCGCCAATTTCCTCTCCGCAGACTGCAGAGACACTGGTCCTCCTCACACTGCTGACAAGTATCAGGGTGCAAAACGGGGGGGGGGGGGGGGGGCAGTATAAATTGGTGCAATATACTTGATAGTTAAAGCACTACAGGTCTGAGGCAATTTCTTAGTGGTTTCAGACCCGTTAATTTGGCGCTGGGTTGTGAGCTGGCAAATCCCCTCTGTGTCTATCCAACAGACTTTACTGTGGGTCTGTCCCCTATATGGCCGGTGTGTCTGTGGGTGATTGGTGCACGTGTGTCGACATGTCTGAGGCGGAAGGCTCTTCCCAGGAGGAGGCTGTATTAGGGACACAAACAGCTGCGGGGGTGACCCTGTCGGCACCGCCGACGCCTGATTGGGTAAATGTGTCGAATGCCTTAAATGCTAATGTGGCTCTTATTAGTAAAAGGTTGGATAAGTCTGAGTCTCAGACCCAGGTATGGAAGAAATCTGTGGAGGATATGTTATTATAAGTTCAGGTCCCCTCGGGGTCACAAAAACGTACGCTGGCCCAGTTGGCAGACACTGATACCGACACGGACTCTGATTCCAGTGTCGACTATAGCGATTCCAGATTAGATCCAAAATTGGCAAAGAGCATTCAGTACATGATTGTGGCGGTTAAAAAGCTATTACATATCACTGAGGACCCAGCTGTCACTGGTAAAAGGGTCTGTATGTATAAGGAAAAGAAACCTGAGATAACGTTTCCTCCCTCTCATGAACTGAACACCCTATTTGAAAAAGTCTGGGAAAGCCCTGACAGAAAGTTTCAAATTCCCAAAAGGATTCCAGTGGCTTATCCGTTTCCCTCTGGGGATAGGAAAAAGTGGAATCTGCCCCCATTGTAGACAAAGCCCTATCGCGTTTGTCAAAAAAGGTGGCTCTCCCGTCACGGCAGCCCTTAAGGACCCTGCGGTTCGTAAACCGGAAAATACGTTAAAATCCATTTATGTGACCACAGGTATGCTACTCAGACCGATCATTGCATCTGCGTGGGTGAGTAGTGCTATCGAAAGGTGGGCGGATAACTTGTCATCTGATATAGATGCCCTAGATAGGGATAGCATCCTCTTGACGCTGGGTTATATCAAGGACGCTGCAGCTTACCTAAAGGAAGCTACGAGAGATATTGGCCTTTTGGGATCAAAGGCCAATGCCATGGCGGTCTCAGCTAGGCGAGCAATGTGGATTCATCAATGGAATGCGGATGCTGACTCTAAGAAGAATATGGAGTCTCTACCATATAAAGGTGGTGTCTTGTTTGGTGACGGCCTCGCAGATTTGGTATCTACGGCTACCGCGGGTAAGTCATCCTTTTTGCTTGATGTTCCTTCACAACAAAAGAAAGCACACCACTATCAAATGCAGTCCTTTCGGCCCAATAAATACAGAAAAGGGCGAGGTTCTTCCTTCCTTGCCACTAGAGCAGCGGTTTTCAACCGCTGTGCCGCGGCACACTAGTGTGCCGTGAGCAGTTACTAAGTGTGCCGCCTGAGCTGCTGACTAGGTGCGGATCTGCCACCTTTAATTAACATAACATTTCGGACCCGGGCAGCTCAGATGCGGCACGGACCATGACCTATACACATCATAGGTCATTCACACACAGCGCGACATTGCACCCCGTCCCCGCACGCCCACCTGCCTGTCCGCGTCCCCGCACGCCCACCTGCCTGTCCGCGTCTGCTTAGTGCTGCTGCTCCCTTCTCCTGTCACACGTGTTTAAGGCTGCTGAAGCTCCCCTTCACTGAATGGCAGTGACAACTGAGCTCCTTCTTTCTCACCAACAGATAGGTACAGTAAGAGCCAGTGTGTTTTGTTTTTCTGTGGAGGGACACTCTCTTACGTTACAGAGCAATTGTTTTAATACTGGATAGGTCATTGTATTTGTATTAATGTGGGGGGCAGTTTGTTTGATTTACTACTTTTAATAATTTTAGGTCCAATGTATTTGTACTACTGTGAGGGCCAATGTGCTTGTACTATTGTGGGGGCCAATGTGCTTGTTTCATTACTGTGGGGGCAACTGTTTGTTTAATTATAGTGGGGGCCACTGCATGTGTTTGTTTTGCCCCGTGGGGCACTGATGGTGTGCCTTGGCAATTTGAAAGTCTTGTCGGTGTGCCGCAAGTTAAAAAAGGTTGAAAATCACTGCACTAGAGGAAGGGGAAAGGGTAAAAGATCACCAGCCGTGGTGGGTTCCCAGGAGCAGAAGTCCTCCCCCAACTTCTGCCAAATCCACCGCATGACGCTGGGGCTCCTCTGCGGGAGTCCGCACCGGTGGGGGCACGTCTCAAACTCTTCAGTCAGTTCTGGGTTCATTCGGACCTGGACCCTTGGGCTTTACAAATAGTATCCCAAGGGTACAAACTGGAGTTTCAAGACGTTCCCCCTCGCCGTTTTTTCAAATCGACCTTACCAGCTTCTCTTCCGGACAGGGAGGTAGTTTGCGATGCAATACAAAAGTTGTGTCAAAATCAGGTCATCGTCAGGGTTCCCCAGTCACAACAGGGAGAAGGCTTTTATTCGAGCCTGTTTGTGGTCCCGAAGCCAGACAGCTCGGTCAGACCAATCCTAAACCTGAAATCCCTAAACTTCTACCTAAAGAAATTCAAATTCAAGATGGAGTCTCTCCGCGCAGTGATCTCCAGTCTGGAGGAAAGGGATTTTATGGTGTCGGTGGACATAAAAGATGCCTACTTGCATGTTCCCATTTATCCTCCGCATCAGCCTTACCTGAGATTTGCTATTCAGGATTGTCATTACCAATTTCAGACGTTGCCGTTTGGTCTGTCCACGGCTCCGAGGATTTTCACCAAAGTGATAGCGGAGATGATGTTTCTCCTTCGCAAGCAAGGAGTCACGATTATCCCGTACTTGGACGATCTCCTGATAAAGGCGAGATCCAGGGACCAGTTGGTGCAGAACGTTGCACTCTCCCTGACAGTTCTTCAGCAACATGGTTGGCTCCTAAACTTGCCAAAATCACAGTTGATTCCGACGACGTGGTTGTCGTTTTTGGGAATAATACTGGACACAGAACTACAGAGTTTTTCTTCCAGTGGAAAAGGCTCTGGAACTTCAGAGTCTGGTCAAACAAACTCTGAAACTAGCAAGAGTGTCAATCCATCAATGCACTCGGTTGCTGGGGAAGATGGTTGCGGCCTACGAGGCCATTCAGTTTGGCAGATTTCATGCCAGAGTGTTTCAGTGGGACTTGCTGGACAAGTGGTCCGGATCCCACCTGCACATGCACCGAATTATAATCCTGTCATCCAAGACCAGAATATCACTCCTGTGGTGGCTGCACAGTTCTCACCTCCTAGAGGGGCGCAGGTTCGGGATCCAGGACTGGATCCTAGTGACCACGGATGCAAGTCTCCGAGGCTGGCGAGCAGTCACACAGGGGGAAAACTTCCAAGGAAGATGGTCAAGCCAGGAAACTTGTCTCCACATAAACGTTCTGGAGTTAAGGGCCATTTACAACGGCCTTCTACAAGCGGAGCATCTTCGCAATCGGCCCGTACTGATCCAGTTGGACAATATTACTGCAGTAGCGCACATAAACCGCCAGGGCGGAACAAAAAGCAGAGCGGCAATGGCAGAAGCCACAAAGGTTCTCCGCTGGGCGGAAAAGCATACAAGCGCTCTGTCAGCGATCTTCATTCCAGGAGTGGACAACTGGGAAGCAGACTTCCTCAGCAGACACGTTCTCTAACCACGAGAGTGGGGCCTCCATCAAGAAGTCTTCACAGAAGTGACAAGTCATTGGGGAATTCCTCAAATAGACATGAAGGCCTCTCGGCTCAACAAGAAGCTTCCGAGATATTGTTCCAGGTCGAGGGATTCTCAAGCAATAGCAGTGGATGCCCTGGTGACACCATGGGTCTTTCAGTCAGTGTATGTATTCCCTCCACTTCCTCTCATTCCAAAAGTTCTAAAGATCATAAGAAGGACAAAGATTCAAGCGTTCCTCATTGTCCCAGACTGGCCAAGGAGGTCTTGGTATCCAGATCTTCAGGAATTACTCATAGGAGATCCCTGGCCTCTTCCTCTATGCGAGGACCTGTTACAACAGGGGCCGTGCGTGTATCAAGACTTACCGCAGCTACGTTTGACGGCATGGCGGTTGAATACCAAATCCTAGCTCGAAAGGGTATTCCCAGTGAAGTAATTTCCACACTTCTTCAGGCCAGGAAAGGAGTAACGTCGAAACATTACCACCGTATTTGGAGAAAATATGTGTCTTGGTGCGAATCCAAGAGGGCTCCTACGGAAGAATTTCAGCTAGGGCGTTTTCTCCATTTTCTACAGGCTGGTGTGGATGCGGGCCTAAAGTTGGGCTCAATTAAAGTACAGATTTCAGCCTTATCAGTTTTCTTTCAAAAACAATTGGCCCCCCTTCCAGCAGTTCAGACTTTCGTGAAAGGTGTGTTGCACATCCAGCCCCCATTTGTGCCCCCTGTGGCACTATGGGATCTTAACGTGGTGTTGCAGTTCCTTCAATCACATTGGTTTGAACCTTTACAGAAGGTGGAGTTGAAGTTCCTCACTTGGAAAGTGGTCATGCTGTTGGCTTTGGCATCCTGCGGCCGTGGCATTAAATATCCAACTAGTCACCCCTGGCCGGGGTACCCTGGGGGAGTGGGAACCCCTTCAATCAAGGGGTCCCCAGCCACCCAAGGGCCAGGGGTGAAGCCCGAGGCTGTCCCCCCCATCCAAGGGCTGCGGATGGGGAGCTGATAGCCTTGAGAAAATGACAAGAATATTGTTTTTTCCTGTAGTACTACAAGTCCCAGCAAGCTTCCCCCGCAAACTGGTACTTGGAGAACCACAAGTACCAGCATGCGGGAGAAAAACGGGCCCGCTGGTACCTGTAGTACTACTGGAAAAAAAATACCCAAATAAAAACAGGAGACACACACCTTGAGTGTAAAACTTTATTGCACACCTGCCGACACACACATACTTACCTATGTTGACCCGCCGACTGCCACGTCTCGTGATCCGACGATCCGGGGTACCTGTGAATAAAATTATACTCACCTCAATCCAGTGTCCAGATATAAATCCTCGTACTTGGCAAAACAAATAAACGAACACCCGTACCAGCGGACTGAAAGGGGTCCCATGTTTTCACATGGGACCCCTTTCCCCGAATGCCGGGACCCCACGTGACCCCACCCTTACTTCTTTCTTTCTGCTGCTGATTCCTCTCCCAGTGCAGCCAAGCATCTGAATAGCCTACCTTATTGCTTTGTTACATTGCTTACCTGCCTTTAAGTCACCTGAAATAGTGACGCCTAGATCCCTTTCCTACTAAGTAGTTTCCAGTATAGTGCCATTAATACTATATTTAGCCTTTGGATTTGTGAGACCCAAGTGCATGATTTTACATTTTTGGCATTAAACTGTAATTGCCACACTCTTGACCATTCCTCTAGTCTACCTAGATCCTCAATCATTTGTTTTACCCCTCCTGGTGTGTCTACCCTGTTGCATACCTTTGTGTCATCTGCAAAAAGGCATACTTTCCCTTTAATGCCATTTGCAGTGTCACCAATAAAGATATTAAAAAGCACTGGTCCAAGTACAGATCCCTGGGTTACTCCACTGGTAACATTTCCCTCCTGTGAATGCACTCCATTTACCACAATTCTCTGTTTTCTATCCAGCAACCAAGATCTTATCCATTCATTAATCCTAGTATCCAATCCCAAACTGTCAAGTTTATTTAGCAGTCTGCGATCTGGAACAGTGTCAAAAGCCTTACTAAAGTCTAGAGAAGCTATATCCATGGCTCCACCTTTATCCATCACTTTAATCACACAGTCAAAAAAAGGCAATAACATTTGTTTGACATGATCTCACTTTTGGAATTATTCCTGTAGCGAATGACTGGTTGAATAATTCTGTCAATGGTGTTACCAGCACCTCTTTAAGTTCTTTTAATATCCTTGGATGTATCCCATTTGGCCCCATAGATTTGTCCACTTTCAGCTTTGAGAGTTTTGTTAGGACCGTCTCCTCTGCAAATGTACTTGTTTCATTTTCTTGAATCTCCCTGCAACTTAACTGTGACCCCTTCCCCTCTCTTTAAGTAGTGAATACTGAGCAAAAATTATTATTAAGATGACCTGCTATTACATTGTCTCCCTCAACAAGACTCCCAGTCTCTCTGTAGTTTTATTATTCCGCCTTTTGTTTTTCTCCTTTCGCTTATATACCTAAAACAAGTTTTGCCTCCTTTACCCACTGACTGGGCCATTTTCTCCTCAGCGTGTCCCTTTACACATCTGATTACCTTCTTAGACAGAAGGAGACAAATAGGATATATCTCGTCGTCTTCATTATTTTGTGTCTGCTTCCTAAAAGCCATCCTTTTTGCTTTCACAATATTTGCTAGTTCTTTTGCAAACCACACTGGCTTCCTTTTCCTTGTGTTTTTCCTAACACTTCATATTGCACTTTTTAATGTTTCCCACCTCTCCTGCACTGCTTCCAACTTCCTCCCCTCTGCCAAAGAATCGCTTACACATTTTCCCATCCCTACAAAATCAGCCTTCCTAAAATCCAACACCTTCGTTTCTCTTGCGTCCTAGAGCAGTGTTTCCCAACCTCGGTCCTCAAGGCACACTGTCCTAGTTTTAGTGATATCCAGGCTTGAACACAGGTGACTTAATTAGTTCCTCAGTTATTTTGATTTAACCATCTGTGCTGAAGCCTGGATATCACTAAAACCTGTACTGTTGGTGTGCCTTGAGGACCGCGGTTGGGAATGCCTGTCCTAGAGGATGCTGGGGTCCACATTAGTACCATGGGGTATAGACGGGTCCACTAGGAGCCACTGGCACTTTAAGAGTTTGAGTGTGTGGGCTGGCTCCTCCCTCTATGCCCCTCCTACCAGACTCAGTTTAGAAAATGTGCCCGGAGGAGCCAGTCACAGCTAGGGGAGCTCCATAGGAGTTCTTTTAGGTTTTTTTTGTTTGTTTTTTAGAGTTTAGGCACAGGGAGTCTGCTGGCAACAGCCTCCCTGCTTCGAGGGACTAAGGGCGGGGAGTAGTGTCCTCCCTGCAGGGTCTGAGCCACTCTCTCCGCTGACAGGACACTGAGCTCCTGAGGGGTTTGAACGTTCGCCGCCACAGGGGATCGATCACCCCAGCAGCATGCCGCCACCCCCTTACATAGCCAGATGATCAGTGGCGAGTTAGTCACCTGCCCCCTGACAAGCGGGGAGCCGGTGTGAAGATGGCGGCAACAGGGTAGGAAGCGCAGTACTAACTGCGCTCCGGGGCTCAGCGGTACATGGTGCGGCTCTGTGAAGGGCGCCCTGAGCCAGCGCCTACACCCTACGCTGTCCAGGCAAGCCTGTCAGGGTCCCAGGATCGCTGCCAGCACCTTTCCTCAGGTCAGTATAAACTTCAGAAGAGAGGGAAGCAGCGCCATGGAAGGGGGTGGAGCTTCTGCTCACAGCAGACCCACAGCGCTCAGCACCATTTTCCTGCCTGCTGAAGCGCTGACAGGGAGAGCTGTCCCTCCAGATCAACTCCAGCTATCTTGTACGGTACCAGGGGGTTGTAGAAAGGGGGTGGGGGGAGGAAGGCTGAATATATGTTCTGTGTAACCTATGCACAGTATTACTTACCGATAAATCCATTTCTCTGAATCCTCTAGGGGACACTAGACGCCCGCCTCGGTGCTGTCAACCTGCTGTGTTCAAACAGTGCGTGCAAACGGCATTCCTTTTTCGGTTAAGAAGTTCTTGGATGCTGTTTGATATGTTGTACGGTTCGGTTCCTCGCCAGGTGCTATAGTATCATGTCCTATTCTCTCAGTCAAATTTTCCAAACTGAGGGAGGAGGGATGTGAAGGTGGAGGAGCCGGCTGTGCAGACAATGCTAATTTTAGATTGTGCCACACACACCTCCGGTTGCAAGCTTCACACCCCCACTGTCTAAGAATGCTCCAGTGTCCCCTAGAGGATTCAGAGAAATGGATTTATCGGTAAGCACCAAAATCCTCTTTTCTCATTACGTCCTAGAGGATGGTCACCATAGAACCATGGGGTATAGACGGGATCCGCAGGAGACATGGGCACTTTAAGACTTTCACAGAAAAACAACTAATAAACAGCGCTAACTGAATGGTGGGTATTATATTGAAACAAGGTAATCTACAAATCTAATTTATTCACAGAAATAATTCTGGTTAAAAAGATATACACATATATGTATACTCATTCGTACCCCCAGCTTCACAAGGCTGGAATTCACATGTACATTCTAAGAACAATAAAACAATAAGACATGCAGCATTCGTATAATGTCCTCTCTCCAAGATCAAATATCAGGGATTTTTTATATATATACAGTTCTGTGGGCTACAGTCCATATAGAGATGTATGGTCACGGACCGATGGCAATGGTCCTAGATGGTATTATGCATATATTTACGAGTCCCAAGGTATTTGTAAAGGGTGTACAACAGCGAAACGCGTCAGGCTTGCTTCTCTCCGGTCTAAGGGATTCTGTGGACTCTGATTCCATTCACCATCCATTGGTTAACTTCAGGTCACCTTCGGTCCAAGCTACAAAGGTTAGAGGGGACTCCATTAAACGTGCTGCACACCATTGCCAACTTGGTGCCACCTTGCCATAAAAGGCCCAACACGAGGAGGATTTTCACCCTTTACAAATACCTTGGGACTGGTAAATATATGCATAATACCATCTAGGACCATTGCCATCGGTCCGTGACCATACATCTCTATATGGACTGTAGCCCACAGAACTGTATATATATAAAAAATCCCTGATATTTTATCTTGGAGAGAGGACATTATATGAATACTGCATGTCTTATTGTTTTATTGTTCTTAGAATGTACATGTGAATTCCAGCCTTGTGAAGCTGGGGGTACGAATGAGTATACATATATGTGTATATCTTTTTAACCAGAATCATTTCTGTGAACAAATTCGATTTTTAGATTACCTTGTTTCTCTCAATATAATACCCACCATTCAGTTAGCGCTGTTTATTAGTTGTTTTTCTGTGTTTATGCATTATTGTGGGGAGTGACTACCCAATAAAAACAGCTGCTAGGAAAACCTTCTTTATGCAGCACCTGTTTAGATAGATACATATATTTATATATATATATATAAATATATGTATCTATGTATCTATCTTTTTTACCACTTTAAGACTTTCAAAGGGTGTGAACTGGTTCCTCCCTCTATGCCCCTCCTCCAGACTCCAGTTATAGGAACTGTGCCCAGGAAGACGGAAATTTCGAGGAAACAACTTATTGTTAAACTAAGGTGAGATTCATACCAGTGAGACTGGACGCACTACAGGGAGCTCTACTGAGTTTCTCTGAAAAAAAGACTTAGGTTTTATATTTTCAGGGAGGCTGCTGGCAACAGTTTCCCTGCTTCGTGGGACTTAAGGGAGAGAAGTATGACCAACTTCTAGTGAGTTCAATGGCTCTGCTTCTGGCTACAGGACACCATTAGCTCCTGAGGGTGCTGATCGCTGGGTATGCCTAGATGCTCACTCCCGCAGCCGGCCGTCACCCCCTTTCAGAGCCAGAAGACAGGTGAGTAACCAAAGAAAAGAAGACTTCTTCAGTGACGGCATTTTCTGAGGTACCGCGCAGCGAACGGACGCTGCGCGCCAGGCTCACACACACAGCACTACAGGGTGCAAGGCGCCCTGGGCAACTATAAAAATCCTCAATCTACCACTGGCAAGAGGGGACACAAGTACCAAGGCACTGTCCTAACCCCCGCCAGTATAATTATTAAAAAAGCGGGACAGAAGCGCACCATTAAGGGGGTGGAGCTTCCTCCTCACGGCTCATGGCGCCAATTTCCTCTCCGCAGACTGCAGAGACACTGGTCCTCCTCACACTGCTGACAAGTATCAGGGTGCAAAACGGGGGGGGGGGGGGGGGGCAGTATAAATTGGTGCAATATACTTGATAGTTAAAGCGCTACAGGTCTGAGGCAATTTCTTAGTGGTTTCAGACCCGTTAATTTGGCGCTGGGTTGTGAGCTGGCAAATCCCCTCTGTGTCTATCCAACAGACTTTACTGTGGGTCTGTCCCCTATATGGCCGGTGTGTCTGTGGGTGATTGGTGCACGTGTGTCGACATGTCTGAGGCGGAAGGCTCTTCCCAGGAGGAGGCTGTATTAGGGACACAAACAGCTGCGGGGGTGACCCTGTCGGCACCGCCGACGCCTGATTGGGTAAATGTGTCGAATGCCTTAAATGCTAATGTGGCTCTTATTAGTAAAAGGTTGGATAAGTCTGAGTCTCAGACCCAGGTATGGAAGAAATCTGTGGAGGATATGTTATTATAAGTTCAGGTCCCCTCGGGGTCACAAAAACGTACGCTGGCCCAGTTGGCAGACACTGATACCGACACGGACTCTGATTCCAGTGTCGACTATAGCGATTCCAGATTAGATCCAAAATTGGCAAAGAGCATTCAGTACATGATTGTGGCGGTTAAAAAGCTATTACATATCACTGAGGACCCAGCTGTCACTGGTAAAAGGGTCTGTATGTATAAGGAAAAGAAACCTGAGATAACGTTTCCTCCCTCTCATGAACTGAACACCCTATTTGAAAAAGTCTGGGAAAGCCCTGACAGAAAGTTTCAAATTCCCAAAAGGATTCCAGTGGCTTATCCGTTTCCCTCTGGGGATAGGAAAAAGTGGGAATCTGCCCCCATTGTAGACAAAGCCCTATCGCGTTTGTCAAAAAAGGTGGCTCTCCCGTCACCTGACACGGCAGCCCTTAAGGACCCTGCGGTTCGTAAACCGGAAAATACGTTAAAATCCATTTATGTGACCACAGGTATGCTACTCAGACCGATCATTGCATCTGCGTGGGTGAGTAGTGCTATCGAAAGGTGGGCGGATAACTTGTCATCTGATATAGATGCCCTAGATAGGGATAGCATCCTCTTGACGCTGGGTTATATCAAGGACGCTGCAGCTTACCTAAAGGAAGCTACGAGAGATATTGGCCTTTTGGGATCAAAGGCCAATGCCATGGCGGTCTCAGCTAGGCGAGCAATGTGGATTCATCAATGGAATGCGGATGCTGACTCTAAGAAGAATATGGAGTCTCTACCATATAAAGGTGGTGTCTTGTTTGGTGACGGCCTCGCAGATTTGGTATCTACGGCTACCGCGGGTAAGTCATCCTTTTTGCTTGATGTTCCTTCACAACAAAAGAAAGCACACCACTATCAAATGCAGTCCTTTCGGCCCAATAAATACAGAAAAGGGCGAGGTTCTTCCTTCCTTGCCACTAGAGGAAGGGGAAAGGGTAAAAGATCACCAGCCGTGGTGGGTTCCCAGGAGCAGAAGTCCTCCCCCAACTTCTGCCAAATCCACCGCATGACGCTGGGGCTCCTCTGCGGGAGTCCGCACCGGTGGGGGCACGTCTCAAACTCTTCAGTCAGTTCTGGGTTCATTCGGACCTGGACCCTTGGGCTTTACAAATAGTATCCCAAGGGTACAAACTGGAGTTTCAAGACGTTCCCCCTCGCCGTTTTTTCAAATCGACCTTACCAGCTTCTCTTCCGGACAGGGAGGTAGTTTGCGATGCAATACAAAAGTTGTGTCAAAATCAGGTCATCGTCAGGGTTCCCCAGTCACAACAGGGAGAAGGCTTTTATTCGAGCCTGTTTGTGGTCCCGAAGCCAGACAGCTCGGTCAGACCAATCCTAAACCTGAAATCCCTAAACTTCTACCTAAAGAAATTCAAATTCAAGATGGAGTCTCTCCGCGCAGTGATCTCCAGTCTGGAGGAAAGGGATTTTATGGTGTCGGTGGACATAAAAGATGCCTACTTGCATGTTCCCATTTATCCTCCGCATCAGCCTTACCTGAGATTTGCTATTCAGGATTGTCATTACCAATTTCAGACGTTGCCGTTTGGTCTGTCCACGGCTCCGAGGATTTTCACCAAAGTGATAGCGGAGATGATGTTTCTCCTTCGCAAGCAAGGAGTCACGATTATCCCGTACTTGGACGATCTCCTGATAAAGGCGAGATCCAGGGACCAGTTGGTGCAGAACGTTGCACTCTCCCTGACAGTTCTTCAGCAACATGGTTGGCTCCTAAACTTGCCAAAATCACAGTTGATTCCGACGACGTGGTTGTCGTTTTTGGGAATGATACTGGACACAGAACTACAGAGTTTTTCTTCCAGTGGAAAAGGCTCTGGAACTTCAGAGTCTGGTCAAACAAACTCTGAAACTAGCAAGAGTGTCAATCCATCAATGCACTCGGTTGCTGGGGAAGATGGTTGCGGCCTACGAGGCCATTCAGTTTGGCAGATTTCATGCCAGAGTGTTTCAGTGGGACTTGCTGGACAAGTGGTCCGGATCCCACCTGCACATGCACCGAATTATAATCCTGTCATCCAAGACCAGAATATCACTCCTGTGGTGGCTGCACAGTTCTCACCTCCTAGAGGGGCGCAGGTTCGGGATCCAGGACTGGATCCTAGTGACCACGGATGCAAGTCTCCGAGGCTGGCGAGCAGTCACACAGGGGGAAAACTTCCAAGGAAGATGGTCAAGCCAGGAAACTTGTCTCCACATAAACGTTCTGGAGTTAAGGGCCATTTACAACGGCCTTCTACAAGCGGAGCATCTTCGCAATCGGCCCTTACTGATCCAGTTGGACAATATTACTGCAGTAGCGCACATAAACCGCCAGGGCGGAACAAAAAGCAGAGCGGCAATGGCAGAAGCCACAAAGGTTCTCCGCTGGGCGGAAAAGCATACAAGCGCTCTGTCAGCGATCTTCATTCCAGGAGTGGACAACTGGGAAGCAGACTTCCTCAGCAGACACGTTCTCTATCCACGAGAGTGGGGCCTCCATCAAGAAGTCTTCACAGAAGTGACAAGTCATTGGGGAATTCCTCAAATAGACATGAAGGCCTCTCGGCTCAACAAGAAGCTTCCGAGATATTGTTCCAGGTCGAGGGATTCTCAAGCAATAGCAGTGGATGCCCTGGTGACACCATGGGTCTTTCAGTCAGTGTATGTATTCCCTCCACTTCCTCTCATTCCAAAAGTTCTAAAGATCATAAGAAGGACAAAGATTCAAGCGTTCCTCATTGTCCCAGACTGGCCAAGGAGGGCTTGGTATCCAGATCTTCAGGAATTACTCATAGGAGATCCCTGGCCTCTTCCTCTATGCGAGGACCTGTTACAACAGGGGCCGTGCGTGTATCAAGACTTACCGCAGCTACGTTTGACGGCATGGCGGTTGAATACCAAATCCTAGCTCGAAAGGGTATTCCCAGTGAAGTAATTTCCACACTTCTTCAGGCCAGGAAAGGAGTAACGTCGAAACATTACCACCGTATTTGGAGAAAATATGTCTTGGTGCGAATCCAAGAGGGCTCCTACGGAAGAATTTCAGCTAGGGCGTTTTCTCCATTTTCTACAGGCTGGTGTGGATGCGGGCCTAAAGTTGGGCTCAATTAAAGTACAGATTTCAGCCTTATCAGTTTTCTTTCAAAAACAATTGGCCCCCCTTCCAGCAGTTCAGACTTTCGTGAAAGGTGTGTTGCACATCCAGCCCCCATTTGTGCCCCCTGTGGCACTATGGGATCTTAACGTGGTGTTGCAGTTCCTTCAATCACATTGGTTTGAACCTTTACAGAAGGTGGAGTTGAAGTTCCTCACTTGGAAAGTGGTCATGCTGTTGGCTTTGGCATCCTGCGGCCGTGGCATTAAATATCCAACTAGTCACCCCTGGCCGGGGTACCCTGGGGGAGTGGGAACCCCTTCAATCAAGGGGTCCCCAGCCACCCAAGGGCCAGGGGTGAAGCCCGAGGCTGTCCCCCCCATCCAAGGGCTGCGGATGGGGAGCTGATAGCCTTGAGAAAATGACAAGAATATTGTTTTTTCCTGTAGTACTACAAGTCCCAGCAAGCCTCCCCCGCAAACTGGTACTTGGAGAACCACAAGTACCAGCATGCGGGAGAAAAACGGGCCCGCTGGTACCTGTAGTACTACTGGAAAAAAAATACCCAAATAAAAACAGGAGACACACACCTTGAGTGTAAAACTTTATTGCACACCTGCCGACAAACACATACTTACCTATGTTGACCCGCCGACTGCCACGTCTCGTGATCCGACGATCCGGGGTACCTGTGAATAAAATTATACTCACCTCAATCCAGTGTCCAGATATAAATCCTCGTACTTGGCAAAACAAATAAACGAACACCCGTACCAGCGGACTGAAAGGGGTCCCATGTTTTCACATGGGACCCCTTTCCCCGAATGCCGGGACCCCACGTGACCCCACCCTTACTTCTTTCTTTCTGCTGCTGATTCCTCTCCCAGTGCAGCCAAGCATCTGAATAGCCTACCTTATTGCTTTGTTACATTGCTTACCTGCCTTTAAGTCACCTGAAATAGTGACGCCTAGATCCCTTTCCTACTAAGTAGTTTCCAGTATAGTGCCATTAATACTATATTTAGCCTTTGGATTTGTGAGACCCAAGTGCATGATTTTACATTTTTGGCATTAAACTGTAATTGCCACACTCTTGACCATTCCTCTAGTCTACCTAGATCCTCAATCATTTGTTTTACCCCTCCTGGTGTGTCTACCCTGTTGCATACCTTTGTGTCATCTGCAAAAAGGCATACTTTCCCTTTAATGCCATTTGCAGTGTCACCAATAAAGATATTAAAAAGCACTGGTCCAAGTACAGATCCCTGGGGTACTCCACTGGTAACATTTCCCTCCTGTGAATGCACTCCATTTACCACAATTCTCTGTTTTCTATCCAGCAACCAAGATCTTATCCATTCATTAATCCTAGTATCCAATCCCAAACTGTCAAGTTTATTTAGCAGTCTGCGATCTGGAACAGTGTCAAAAGCCTTACTAAAGTCTAGAGAAGCTATATCCATGGCTCCACCTTTATCCATCACTTTAATCACACAGTCAAAAAAAGGCAATAACATTTGTTTGACATGATCTCACTTTTGGAATTACTCCTGTAGCGAATGACTGGTTGAATAATTCTGTCAATGGTGTTACCAGCACCTCTTTAAGTTCTTTTAATATCCTTGGATGTATCCCATTTGGCCCCATAGATTTGTCCACTTTCAGCTTTGAGAGTTTTGTTAGGACCGTCTCCTCTGCAAATGTACTTGTTTCATTTTCTTGAATCTCCCTGCAACTTAACTGTGACCCCTTCCCCTCTCTTTAAGTAGTGAATACTGAGCAAAAATTATTATTAAGATGACCTGCTATTACATTGTCTCCCTCAACAAGACTCCCAGTCTCTCTGTAGTTTTATTATTCCGCCTTTTGTTTTTCTCCTTTCGCTTATATACCTAAAACAAGTTTTGCCTCCTTTACCCACTGACTGGGCCATTTTCTCCTCAGCGTGTCCCTTTACACATCTGATTACCTTCTTAGACAGAAGGAGACAAATAGGATATATCTCGTCGTCTTCATTATTTTGTGTCTGCTTCCTAAAAGCCATCCTTTTTGCTTTCACAATATTTGCTAGTTCTTTTGCAAACCACACTGGCTTCCTTTTCCTCGTGTTTTTCCTAACACTTCATATTGCACTTTTTAATGTTTCCCACCTCTCCTGCACTGCTTCCAACTTCCTCCCCTCTGCCAAAGAATCGCTTACACATTTTCCCATCCCTACAAAATCAGCCTTCCTAAAATCCAACACCTTCGTTTCTCTTGCGTCCTAGAGCAGTGTTTCCCAACCTCGGTCCTCAAGGCACACTGTCCTAGTTTTAGTGATATCCAGGCTTGAACACAGGTGACTTAATTAGTTCCTCAGTTATTTTGATTTAACCATCTGTGCTGAAGCCTGGATATCACTAAAACCTGTACTGTTGGTGTGCCTTGAGGACCGCGGTTGGGAATGCCTGTCCTAGAGGATGCTGGGGTCCACATTAGTACCATGGGGTATAGACGGGTCCACTAGGAGCCACTGGCACTTTAAGAGTTTGAGTGTGTGGGCTGGCTCCTCCCTCTATGCCCCTCCTACCAGACTCAGTTTAGAAAATGTGCCCGGAGGAGCCAGTCACAGCTAGGGGAGCTCCATAGGAGTTCTTTTAGGTTTTTTTTGTTTGTTTTTTAGAGTTTAGGCACAGGGAGTCTGCTGGCAACAGCCTCCCTGCTTCGAGGGACTAAGGGCGGGGAGTAGTGTCCTCCCTGCAGGGTCTGAGCCACTCTCTCCGCTGACAGGACACTGAGCTCCTGAGGGGTTTGAACGTTCGCCGCCACAGGGGATCGATCACCCCAGCAGCATGCCGCCACCCCCTTACATAGCCAGATGATCAGTGGCGAGTTAGTCACCTGCCCCCTGACAAGCGGGGAGCCGGTGTGAAGATGGCGGCAACAGGGTAGGAAGCGCAGTACTAACTGCGCTCCGGGGCTCAGCGGTACATGGTGCGGCTCTGTGAAGGGCGCCCTGAGCCAGCGCCTACACCCTACGCTGTCCAGGCAAGCCTGTCAGGGTCCCAGGATCGCTGCCAGCACCTTTCCTCAGGTCAGTATAAACTTCAGAAGAGAGGGAAGCAGCGCCATGGAAGGGGGTGGAGCTTCTGCTCACAGCAGACCCACAGCGTTCAGCACCATTTTCCTGCCTGCTGAAGCGCTGACAGGGAGAGCTGTCCCTCCAGATCAACTCCAGCTATCTTGTACGGTACCAGGGGGTTGTAGAAAGGGGGTGGGGGGAGGAAGGCTGAATATATGTTCTGTGTAACCTATGCACAGTAAGCGCTGGGTAGGGGTTTCCCTATATCTTGAAGCACTGTGTGTGGGTTGGCTCCAATCTCTGTGTGTGGAGAGAGAGAGTGTGAGTGAGTGAGTGAGTGAGTGTGTGTGTGTGTGTGTGTGTGTGTGTGTGTGTGTGTGTGTGTGTGTCTCTCTCTCCATAAAACTATGTCCAGGGACTCTGTGTCATATACTGCAGAGGATAATTCCTCTCAGGATGAGCCTATTCTATGTAATCAGGATTGCATTGTTTTAGCGCAGGACCCTGCAAGGGAGCCTGAGTGATTAGCCTCTCTTAAAAGTATGATTTCTCAGATTTCTAATAGGGTTGCACAAAATGAAACTGCAACTCAGGTTTTACAGAACTCTAAGGCAGTTTGGTCCAGTTCTGTTACCTCAGGGCCCCCTAACGTACGCTCTCAAAAACGTGCTCTTGCCCAGATTATGCAGGATGACATGGATACAAATTCTGACACGGCAGATGGTGATGGGGATGTGCTGTGGGGGGCGGCCTCTCTTGCAAAAGGGGCGCAGTTGATGATTGAGGCCATTAGAGATGTGTTGAATAGTGCAGATACAACACCAGAGCAGGTTGAGGAGGCTTACTTCACTGACAATAAGAAAGCCTCGCTGACCTTCCCTGTGTCTAAGGAATTAAACGCTATATTTGAGAAATCCTAGGAAAACCCGGAGAAAAAAATTCAGATCCCTAGAAAGGTTCTGGTTGCTTTTCCCTTTCCTGAGGATAGAAAAAAAAAAAAAAAAAAAAAAGGGAAAACCCACCCATAGTGGACGCATCTGTTTCCAGACTCTCAAAATAGGTGGTTTTACCTGTTCCAGGATCTACTGCGTTAAAAGAACTGTCTGATCGCAAAATTGACACTATGCTCAAATCCATATACACGGCTTCAGGGGCGATATTACGCCTGTGCATGGATTTCTAAATCTATAGTAAAGTGGTCAGGCACGTTACTTGAAGATTCGGATACAATGGATAAAAGTGACATTGAATTGTTTTTATGTGACATACAGGATTCTGCAGGATTTATGGTGGAGTCCATGAAAGACCTGGGAACGATGGCTGCAGAGGACTTTGGCTGCGCCAGTGGTCTGCCGACAC
Organism: Pseudophryne corroboree; assembly: GCF_028390025.1. Lineage (NCBI taxonomy): Eukaryota > Metazoa > Chordata > Amphibia > Anura > Myobatrachidae > Pseudophryne > Pseudophryne corroboree. The sequence goes on along the minus strand of NC_086444.1, from coordinate 356,347,372 downwards.
GGAATCCAGGAGAGGTGTGAAGAACCTACCCTACGCAGGTCAGGCTCTCTTTGGGGAAGCGTTGGATGCATGGATTTTCACTGCAACTGCGGGTAAGTCACCTTTTCTTCCCTCAGCTGCGTCACAGTCCTTTCAGGCTACCAAATCAAGAAAGACCAAGCCATCTAACACCTTCTTTAGAGGAGGTCGGGCAAAATCCAAGAAACCTGCTGCTGCGGGTTCCCAGGAACAGAAGCCTGCTTCAGGTACGTCAAAGTCCTCAGCATGACGGTGGACTGTGCGGCCTGGAGGTAGGACCGGTGGGGACGATTCAGCTACATCTTGGTGTCATCCGGCCTGGACCCCTGGGTACAGGATATTGTGTCCCAGGGGTACAGACTGGAGTTTCAAGATCTCCCATCTCACCGATTCTTCAAATCGGGCTTACCAGTTTTGCTGGCAGACAGGGCTGTCCTACAGGAAGCCATCCAAAAGATGGTTGAGTCACAGGTCATTGTACCAGTTCCACCTAATCTGCAAAACAAAGGTTACTATTCGAACCTTTTTGTGGTACAGAAACTGGATGGTTTGGTCAGGCCCATTCTGAACTTTAAATCACTAAACCCCTTTCTGAGGAAGTTCAAGTTCAAAATGGAGTCTCTGAGGGCGATGATATCAGGTCTGGAGGAGGGGGAATTCCTGGTATCCCTGGATATGAAGGATGTGTACCTCCACATTCCGATTTGGCCGCCGCATCAATCTTTTCTCTGATTCGCACTGTTAGACAGTAACTTTCAGTTCCAGGCACTGCCATTCGGCCTCTCGACGGCATCGAGGGTGTTCACCAAGGTGATGGCGGAGATGATGGTTCTCCGCAGACAGGGGATGAATATAATCCTGTATCTGGACGATCTGCTAATAAAGGCATCGTCCAAGGAGAATCTGTTGCAGTCCATTGTTCTCACGACTCATCTGCTCAGGGAACACGGTTGGATCCTGAATCTTCCGAAATCACATTTGAAGCTGACCAGGAGGTTGTCTTTTCTGGGAATGATCCTCAACACGGAAGTGCAGAGGGTGTTTCTTCCGGAGGAGAAAGCGTTGGAGATACAAACAATGGTCCAGGATGTCCTGAAGCCAGCCCGGGTTTCGGTTTATCAGTGCATTCGCCTTCTAGAGAAGATGGTGGCCTCTTACGAGGCTCTGCAGTATGGGAGGTTTCATGCTCGGCCCTTCCAACTGGACCTCCTGGACAATTGGTCGGGATCTCATCTACACATGCACCAGAGAATACGTCTGTCCCCGAAGGCCAGGTTTTCACTCCTCTGGTGGCTACAACTACCTCACCCTCTGGAGGGCCGCAGGTTCGGGATTCAGGACTGGATCCTTTAAACCACAGATGCAAGTCTCCGGGGCTGGGGTGCAGTCACTCAGGGGGAAACCTTCCAAGGAAGGTGGTCAAGTCTGGAATCCAGCCTACCTTTAAACATTCTGGAACTAAGAGGATTCTACAGCAGTCTTCTCCAAGCAGCCCATCTTCTGCGAGATCGAGCCATTCAAGTGCAGTCGAACAATATAATGACAGTGGCTTACATAAACAGACAGGGCGGAACGAAGAGCAGAGCTGCAATGTCAGAGGTAACAAGAACCATCCTCTGGGCAGAAAAACACGCGTTGGCGCCATCAGCAATCTTCATTCCGGCAGTAGACAACTGGGAAGCGGACTTCCTCAGCAGACACGATCTCCATCCAGGGGAGTGGGGACTCCATCCGGAGGTGTTCACGGAGGTAACAGATCTTTGGGGTGTACCTCAAATAGACATGATGGCCACTCGTCTCAACAAGAAGCTTCGGCGGTATTGTATCAGGTCAAGGGACCCGCAAGCCGTGGCAGTGGACGCCCTAGTGACTCCGTGGGTGTTCCAGTCGGTGTACGCGTTTCCTCCGCTTCCTCTCATTCCAAGAGTTCTAAAACTCATAAAAGGAGAACAAGAGTTCAGGCGATCCTCATTGCTCCGAACTGGCCAAGAAGGGCTTGGTACGCAGATCTTCTGGATCTACTGCTAGAAGAGCTGAGGCCTCTTCCTTTTCAGGAGTACCTGCTACAGCAGGGGCCGTTCGCCTATCAAGACTTACCGCGTCTACGTTTGACAGCATGGAGGTTGAACGCCAGATATTAGTTCGGAAGAGCATTCCGAACAAGGTTATTACTACCCTGATACAGGCTAGGAAAGGAGTAATGTCTAAACATTACCATAGTATTTGGAAAAAATATGTATCTTGGTGTGAGTCCAAGAAGTTTCCTACGGTGGAGTTTAAACTGGGACGGTTTCTCCTCTTCCTGCAAGCAGGTGTGGATATGGCCTGAGGTTGGGATCCGTAAAGATCCAGTTTTAGGCCCTATCCATTTTCTTCCAGAAACAGTAGGCTTCCCTCCCGGAGGTTCAGAATTTTCTGAAAGCGGTTTTGCACATCCAGCCTCCCTTTGTGCCGCCTACGGCGCCCTGGGATCTTAACGTGGTGTTACAGTTCTTCCAATCGGATTGGTTCGAACCTCTACCGGAGGTTGAGGTAAAATTTCTCACGTGGAAGGCTGTCGCTTTTTGGCCTTAGCTTCTGCTAGACGTGTGTCGGAGTTGGGGGCTTTGTCTTGTAAGAACCCCTACTTGATCTTCCATGAAGATAGAGTCGAGCTCAGGACACGTCAGCAGTTCCTTCCGAAGGTTGTGGCGGCATTTCATATCAACCAACCTATTGTGGTGCCAGTGGCTACTGATTCCTCAATTTCATCAAAGTCCTTGGATGTTGTAAGGGCTCTGAAAATCTATGTGAAGAAGACTGTTCGTCACAGGAAATCGGACTCTTTTTGTCCTGTATGATCCCAAGAAACTTGGGTGTCCTGCTTCTAAGCAGACGATCTCTCGCTGGATCAGGTACACTATCCAGCATGCGTATTCTACGGCAGGATTGCTGTGTCCTACGTCTGTTAAGGCCCACTCTACTCGTAAGGTGGGTTCTTCCTGGGTGGCTGCCCGGGGTGTCTCGGCTTTACAGCTTTGCCGAGCAGCTACTTGGTCTGGGGTGAACACGTTTGCAAAGTTCTACAAATTAAATACTTTGGCCGCTGAGGACCTGAAGTTTGGTCAATCAGTTCTGCAGGAGCCTCCGCGCTCTCCCACCCGTTCTGGGAGCTTTGGTACATCCCCATGGTACTAATGTGGACCCCAGCATCCTCTAGGACGTAAGAGAAAATAAGATTTTACTCACCGGTAAATCTATTTCTCGTAGTCCGTAGTGGATGCTGGGACTCCGTAAGGACCATGGGGAATAGCGGCTCCGCAGGAGACTGGGCACAACTAAAGAAAGCTTTAGGACTACCTGGTGTGCACTGGCTCCTCCCACTATGACCCTCCTCCAGACCTCAGTTAGGATACTGTGCCCGGAAGAGCTGACACAATAAGGAAGGATTTTGAATCCCGGGTAAGACTCATACCAGCCACACCAATCACACCGTATAACTCGTGATACTATACCCAGTTAACAGTATGAAATATAACTGAGCATCTCAACAGATGGCTCAACAATAACCCTTTAGTTAGGCAATAACTAAATACAAGTATTGCAGACAATCCGCACTTGGGATGGGCGCCCAGCATCCACTACGGACTACGAGAAATAGATGTACCGGTGAGTAAAATCTTATTTTCTCTGACGTCCTAAGTGGATGCTGGGACTCCGTAAGGACCATGGGGATTATACCAAAGCTCCCAAACGGGCGGGAGAGTGCGGATGACTCTGCAGCACCGAACGAGCAAACTCTAGGTCCTCCTCAGCCAGGGTATCAAACTTGTAGACTCTTGTAAAAATGTTTGAACCCGACCAAGTAACAGCTCAGCAAATTTGTAAAGCCGAGACCCCTCGGGCAGCCGCCCAAGAAGAGCCCACTTTCCTCGTGGAATGGGCTTTTACAGATTTAGGGTGCGGCAGACCAGCCGCAGAATGTGCAAGTTGAATCGTGCTACAGATCCAGCGAGCAATAGTCTGCTTAGAAGCAGGAGCACCCAGCTTGTTGGGTGCATACAGGATAAATAGCGAGTCAGTTTTCCTGACTCCAGCCGTCCTGGAAACATATTTTTCAGGGCCCTGACTACGTCCAGTAACTTGGAATCCTCCAAGTCCCAAATAGCCGCAGGCACCACAATAGGTTGGTTCACATGAAAAACTGATACCACCTTAGGAAGGAATTGGGAACGAGTCCTCAATTCCGCCTTATCCATATAAAAAATCAGATAAGGGCTTTTGCATGACAAAGCCGCCAATTCTGATACACGCCTGGCCGACGCCAAGGCCAACAGCATGACCACTTTCCACGTGAGGTATTTTAGCTCCACGGATTTAAGTGGCTCAACCCAATGCGACTTCAGGAAATCCAACACCACGTTGAGATCCCACGGTGCCACTGGAGGCACAAACGGGGGCCGACTATGCAGCACTCCCTTAACAAAAGTCTGAACTTCAGGCAGTGAAGCCAGTTCTATTTTGGAAGAAAATCGATAGAGTCGAAATCTGGACCTTAATGGAACCCAATCTTAGGCCCATAGTCACCCCTGACTGTAGGAAGTGCAGAAATCGACCTAGCTGAAATTCCTCCGTTGGGGCCTTCCTGGCCTCACAGCACGCAACATATTTCCGCCATATGCGGTGATAATGGTTTGCGTTCACTTCTTTCCTAGCTTTAATTAGCGTAGGGATAACTTCCTCCGGAATGCCCTTTTCCTTCAGGATCCGGCGTTCAACCGCCATGCCGTCAAACGCAGCCGCGGTACGTCTTGGAACAGACAGGCCCCCTGCTGCAGCAGGTCCTGTCTGAGCGGCAGAGGCCATGGGTCCTCTGAGATCATTTCTTGGAGTTCTGGGTACCAAGCTCTTCTTGGCCAATCCGGAACAATGAGTATAGTTCTTACTCCTCTCCTTCTTATTATTCTCATTACCCTGGGTATGAGAGGCAGAGAAGGGAACACATACACCGACTGGTACACCCACGGTGTTACCAGAGCGTCCACAGCTATCGCCTGAGGGTCCCTTGACCTGGCGCAATATCTTTTTAGCTTTTTGTTGAGGCGGGACGCCATCATGTCCACCTGTGGCCTTTCTCAACGGTGTACAATCATTTGGAAGACTTCTGGATGAAGTCCCCACTCTCCCGGGTGGAGGTCGTGCCTGCTGAGGAAGTCTGCTTCCCAGTTGTCCACTCCGGGAATGAACACTGCTGACAGTGCTAACACATGATTTTCCGCCCATCGGAGAATCCTTGTGGCTTCTGCCATCGCCATCCTGCTTCTTGTGCCGCCCTGTCGGTTTACATGAGCGACCGCCGTGATGTTGTCTGACTGGATCAGCACCGGCCGGTGTTGAAGCAGGGGTCTAGCCTGACTTAGGGCATTGTAAATGGCCCTTAGTTCCAGAATATTTATGTGTAGGGAAGTCTCCTGACTTGTCCATAGTCCTTGGAAGTTTCTTCCCTGTGTGACTGCCCCCCAGCCTCGAAGGCTGGCATCCGTGGTCACCAGGACCCAGTCCTGTATGCCGAATCTGCGGCCCTCTAGAAGATGAGCACTCTGCAGCCACCACAACAGCGACACCCTGGCACTTGGAGACAGGGTTATCCGCCGATGCATCTGAAGATGCGACCCGGACCACTTGTCCAACAGATCCCACTGGAAGATCCTTGCATGGGACCTGGCGAATGGAATTTCTTGTAAGAAGCTACCATCATTCCCAGGGCTCGCGTGCATTGATGCACCGACACCTGTATTTGTATTAGGAGGTCTCTGTCTAGAGACGACAACTCCTTGGACTTCTCCTCCGGGAGAAACCCTTTTTATCCTGTTCTGTGTCCAGAACCATACCCAGGAACAGTAGACGCGTCGTAGGAACCAGCTGCGACTTTGGAATATTCCGAATCCAGTCGTGCTGTTGTAGCACTTCCCGAGATAGTGCTACTCCGACGAACAACTGCTCCCTGGACCTCGCCTTTATAAGGGGATCGTCCAAGTACGGGATAATTATTTCGGCCATTACCTTGGTAAATACCCTCGGTGCCGGGGACAGACCAACGGCAACGTCTGGAATTGGTAATGACAATCCTGTACCACAATTTTGAGGTACTCCTGGTGAGGAGGGTAAATAGGGACATGCAGGTAAGCATCCTTGATGTCCAATGATACTTGCAATAATCGCCCTGAGCGATTCCATTTTGAACTTGAACCTTCGTATATAAGTGTTCAAGGATTTCAATTTTAGAATGGGTCTCACCGAACCGTCTGGTTTCGGTAACACAAACATTTTGGAATAGTAACCCCGGACTTGTTGAAGGAGGGGTACCTTGATTTCACCTGCTGGAAGTACAGCTTGTGAATTGCCGCCAGTACTACCTCCCTTTCTCCGAGGGCAGCAGGCAAGGCTGATGTGAGGTAACGGCGAGGGGGAGTCGCCTCGAACTCCAGCTTGTATCCCTGTGATACTACTTGCAGAACCTAGGGATCCACCTGTGGGCAAGCCCACTGGTCCCTGAAGTTCCCGAGACGCGCCCCCACCGCACCTGTCTCCACCTGTGGAGCCCCAGCGTCATGCGGTGGACTCAGAGGAAGCGGGGGAAGATTTTTGATCCTGGGAACTGGCTGTCTGGTGCAGCTTTTTCCTTCTTCCCTTGTCTCTGTGCAGAAAAGAAGCGCCTTTGACCCGCTTGCTTTTCTGAAGCCGAAAGGACTGTACCTGAAAATACGGTGCTTTCTTAGGCTGTGAGGAAACCTGAGGTAAACATTTTTCTTCCCAGCTGTTGCTGTGGATACGAGGTCCCAGAGACCATCCCCAAACAATTCCTCACCCTTATAAGGCAGAATCTCCATGTGCCTTTTAAAAGCAGCATCACCTGTCCACTGCCGGGTCTCTAATACCCTCCTGGCAGAATGGACATTGCATTAATTCTGGATGCCAGCCGGCAAATATCCCTCTGTGCATCCCTCATATATAAGACGACGTCTTTAATATGCTCTATGTTAGCAAAATATTATCCCTGTCTAGGGTATTAATATTATCTGACAGGGTATCAGACCACGCTGCAGCAGCACTATTTATGCTGAGGCAATTGCAGGTCTCAGTATAGTACCTGAGTGTGTATATACAGACTTCAGGATAGCCTCCTGCTTTTTCTCAGCAGGCTCCCTCAAAGTGGTCGTATCCCAAGACGGCAGTGCCACCTTTTTTGACAAACGTGTGAGCGCCTTATCCACCCTAGGGGATATCTCCCAACGTGACCTATCCTCTGGCGGGAAAGGGTACGCCAGCAGTAACTTTTTAGAAATGACCAGTTTCTTATCGGGGGAACCCACGCTCTTTACATTTTTCATTGCCGAGATCATGCAACGGATGTTCCTAGTGGATTGTGTATATGTCTCAACCTCGTCGACACTGGAGTCAGACTCCGTGTCGACATCTGTGTCTGCCATCTAAGGTAACGGGCGTTTTTTTGAGCCCCTGATGGCCTTTGAGACGTCTGGGCAGGCGCGGGCTGAGAAGCCGGCTGTCCCACAGATGTTACGTCATCCAGCCTTTTATGTAAGGAGTTGACATTGTCGGTTAATACCTTCCACCTATCCATCCACTCTGGTGTCGGCCCCACAGGGGGCGACATCCCATTTATCGGCCTCTGCACCGCCTCCACTTAACCTTCCTCATCCAACATGTCGACACAGCCGTACCGACACACCGCACACACACAGGGAATGCTCTGACTGAGGACAGGACCCCACAAAGTCCTTTGGGGAGACAGAGAGAGAGTATGCCAGCACACACCAGAGCGCTATATAATGCAGGGATTAACACTATAACTGAGTGATTTTTCCCCCAATAGCTGCTTATATACACATATTGCGCCTAAATTTAGTGCCCCCCCCCCCTCTCTTTTTAACCCTTTGAGCCTGAAAACTACAGGGGAGAGCCAGGGGAGCTGTCTTCCAGCTGCACTGTGAAGAAAAAATGGCGCCAGTGTGCTGAGGGAGATAGCCCCGCCCCTTTTTCGGCTGAATTTTCTCCCGCTTTTTTCATGGATTCTGGCAGGGGTAATTTATCACATATATAGCCCTGGGACTATATATTGTGATGATTTGCCAGCCAAGGTGTATTATATTGCCCTCAGGGCGCCCCCCCCCAGCGCCCTGCACCCATCAGTGACCGGAGTGTGAGGTGTGCATGAGGAGCAATGGCGCACAGCTGCAGTGCTGTGCGCTACCTTGTTGAAGACAGAAGTCTTCTGCCGCCGATTTTCCGGAACACTTCTTGCTTCTGGCTCTGTAAGGGGGCCGGCGGCGCGGCTCCGAGACTGAACGATCGAGGTCGGGTCCTGTGTTCGATCCCTCTGGAGCTAATGGTGTCCAGTAGCCTAAGAAGCCCAAGCTACCACCAGTTAGGTAGGTTCGCTTCTTCTCCCCTTAGTCCCTCGCTGCAGTGAGTCTGTTGCCAGCAGATCTCACTGTAAAATAAAAAACCTAAAATATACTTTCTTTCTAGGAGCTCAGGAGAGCCCCTAGTGTGCATCCAGCTCAGCCGGGCACAAGATTCTAACTGAGGTCTGGAGGAGGGTCATAGTGGGAGGAGCCAGTGCACACCAGGTAGTCCTAAAGCTTTCTTTAGTTGTGCCCAGTCTCCTGCGGAGCCGCTATTCCCCATGGTCCTTAAGGAGTCCCAGCATCCACTTAGGACGTCAGAGAAAATAGGATTTTAATTACCTACCGGTAAATCCTTTTCTTGTAGTCTGTAGAGGATGCTGGGCGCCCACCCAGCGCTTCGTGACCCTGCAGTGGTTACTTTGTTCAGTACTGCTTAGTTCTTGGTTAAGTACTGTTTTGTTACTTGGTCATGATGTTTCAAGCTGGTTAGCTTGGTTTGCCTTGTATGTGCGAGCTGGTGTGAATCTCACCACTATCTGTGTAATATCCTTCTCTCGAAGTTGTCCGTCTCCTTGGGCACAGTTTCTAGACTGAGTCTGGAGGGAGGAGCCAGCCCACACTATTAACTCTTAAAGTGTCCAAGGCTCCCAAGGAATCAGTCTATACCCCATGGTACTAATGTGGACCCCAGCATCCGCTAGGATGTAAGAGAAACTCTGCGATACCGCGCATTGAAAAAGAGAACCAGAAACTGCATCCTTTGTGACGGATTTAAGTTGGATTTGGAAAAAGTTACCATTCACCCTAAGTTTTGGGTCAACTGAAGATGGGGCTGCAACAGGCTTACATGCTGAGCCTTGATCAGTAGATCGCCCAGATAAGGTATCATTTTTATATCCATGTTCCTGAGGAGAGAAATCACATGGGCCTTGACCTTCATAAAAAGTCTGAGCACTCTTGACAGACCAAAAAGTAGAGCCTGGAAAAATTGTAGTAAATGGTGAGCTGCTTTCCATATGGGAATATGGAAATATGCATCCTTGATATCCTATGGAAGCCAAATATTCTCCTTCTTCCACGGAGCTGATCACAGATTGTATTGACTCCATCTTGAATTTTCCCAAATGAAGGAATGGATTTAACCACTTTAAATTGAGAATTGGAAGGAATGATCCGCCCGGTTTCCCTTAAAAAAAAAAAAAACTTGAATAGAAACCTTGCAAAGCTGTTACAGCGTGCCTTTCTCCTAAAGCACTAAAGTAAGACTGATAAAGAAGGTACAAGGGATTATGTAGGGGAGGGAGTCAGGGTCAACTCTGGAGAACAAGGGTTGGTCTGCAATTAGATTTCAGCAGGCAAAAGCTTCCATCAAAATTGCTATTAGGGAGATTCCCTACAAAAGTTTATTCTTTATGGTATTTCATGTCATCTTTCCTCAGACATCCAATTGGTCATGGTGCAGTAGACACATCCTATGATATATGGTAGATATGCCCCACAATTTAACAGGTGTAGGCTATTACCTGGACTTTGAGCAAGCTACTGGCCTCTCACTATTCAATGATATCCTTATAGCTCTGCTAAATTGCCTCAATAAGATTAGTAAGCCACCTTCGTTGGGTGTACTGATCACTTTACTACCCGATATTCTGCCTCCCTTCAGGAGTTCATTTACGTTTCCAAATATTGATCTACATGATGTGGAAGATATGCTGTATTGGACTATTTCAGATAGCACTGTACAGTGGGGATTGAAAGTTTGGGCACCCCAGGCAAAAAATTCATTTTAATGTGCAAAAAGAAGCCAAGTAAAGATGGAAAAATTTCCAAAAGGCATCAAATTACAGATTAGACATTCTTATAACATGTCAAAAAAAGTTTGATTTTATTTCCATCATTTACACTATCAAAATAACAGAAAACAAAAAATGGTGTCTGCAAAAGTTTGGGCACCCTGCAGAGTTAATACCTTGTACTGCCCCCTTGGGACAGCTGAGACCTGGCAGTGTCATGGATTGTTCTCAATCATCGTCTGGAAAGACCAGGTGATGTCAATCTCAAAGGTTTTAAAAGCCCAGACTCATCTGACCTTGCTCCAACAATCAGCACCATGGGTTCCTCTAAGCAGTTGTGTAGAACACTGAAACTGAGAATAGTTGACGCTCACAAAGCAGGAGAAGGCTATAAGAAGACAGCAAAGCGTTATCAGATGCCCATATCCTCTGTTCGAAATGTAATTAAGAAATGGCAGTCATCAGGAACAGTGGAAGTTAAAGCAAGATCTGGAAGACCAAGAAAAATATCAGACAGAACAGCTCGCAGGATTGTGAGAAAAGCAAGTCAAAATCCACGTTTGCCTGCACGATCCCTCCAGGAAGATCTGGCAGACACTGGAGTTGTGGTACACTATTCCACTATAAAGAGATACTTGTACAAATATGGTCTTCATGGAAGAGTTATCAGAAGAAAACCTCTTCTACGTCCTCACCACAAAAATCAGCGTTTGAAGCTTGCTAATAAACATATAGACAAGCCTGATGCATTTCGGAATAAAGTTCTGTGTACCGATGAGGTTAAAATAGAACTTTCTCATAGTCCGTAGTGGATGCTGGGCGCCCATCCCAAGTGCGGATTGTCTGCAATACTTGTATATAGTTATTGTTACAAACAAATCGGGTTGTTTATTGTTGGAAGCCATCTTTTCAGAGGCTCCTACGGTTATCATACTGTTAACTGGGTTCAGATCACGAGTTGTACGGTGTGATTGGTGTGGCTGGTATGAGTCTTACCCGGGATTCAAGATCCTTCCTTATTATGTACGCTCGTCCGGGCACAGTATCTTAACTGAGGCTTGGAGGAGGGTCATAGGGGGAGGAGCCAGTGCACACCAGCTAGTCTAAAGCTTTTACTTTTTGTGCCCAGTCTCCTGCGGAGCCGCTATTCCCCATGGTCCTTACGGAGTTCCCAGCATCCACTACGGACTATGAGAAATAGAATTATCGGTAAGTAAATTCTTATTATATAAGGTTATCCCTGTATATATATAGCGCTCTGGTGTGTGCTGGCAAACTCTCCCTCTGTCTCCCCAAAGGGCTAGTGGGGTCCTGTCCTCTATCAGAGCATTCCCTGTGTGTGTGCTGTATGTCGGTACGTTTGTGTCGACATGTATGAGGAGAAAAATGATGTGGAGACGGAGCAGATTGCCTGTAATAGTGATGTCACCCCCTAGGGGGTCGACACCTGAGTGGATGAACTGTTGGAAGGAATTACGTGACAGTGTCAGCTCTGTATAAAAGACAGTGGTTGACATGAGACAGCCGGCTACTCAGCTTGTGCCTGTCCAGACGTCTCATAGGCCGTCAGGGGCTCTAAAGCGCCCGTTACCTCAGATGGCAGATATAGACGCCGACACGGATACTGACTCCAGTGTCGACGGTGAAGAGACAAATGTGACTTCCAGTAGGGCCACACGTTACATGATGGAGGCAATGAAAAATGTTTTACACATTTCTGATAATACGAGTACCACCAAAAAGGGGTATTATGTTCGGTGAGGAAAAACTACCTGTAGTTTTCCTGAATCTGAGAAATTAAATGAGGTGTGTGATGATGCGTGGGTTTCCCCCGATAACAACTGATAATTTCTAAAATGTTATTGGCATTATATCCTTTCCCGCCAGAGGTTAGGGTGCGTTGGGAAACACCCCCTAGGGTGGATAAAGCGCTCACACGCTTGTAAGGGCTCTACCCTCTCCTGAGATGGTCGCCCTTAAGGATCCTGCTGATAGAAAGCAGGAGGGTATCCTAAAATGTATTTACACACATACTGGTGTTATACTGCGACCAGCAATCGCCTCAGCCTGGATGTGCAGTGCTGGGTTGGCGTGGTCGGATTCCCTGACTGAAAATATTGATACCCTAGATAGGGACAGTATATTATTGCCTATGGAGCATTTAAAAAGATGCATTTCTATATATGCGTGATGCACAGCGGAATATTTGCCGACTGGCATCAAGTCTAAGTGCGTTGTCCATTTCTGCCAGTAGAGGGTTATGGACACGACAGTGGTCAGGTGATGCAGATTCCAAACGGCAATTGGAAGTATTGCCTTATTAAGGGGAGGAGTTATTTGGGGTCGGTCTTTCAGAGCTGGTGGCCACGGCAACAGCTGGGAAATCCACGTTTGTACCCCAGGTCGCCTCTCAACATAAGAAGACGCCGTATTATCAGGCGCAGTCTTTTCGTGGACAAGCGGGCAAAAGGTTCCTCATTTCTGCCCCGTGACAGAGGGAGAGGAAAAAGGCTGCAGAAATCAGCCAGTTCCCAGGAACAGAAACCCTTTCCCGCCTCTGCCAAGCCCTCAGTATGACGCTGGGGCTTTACAAGCAGAATCAGGCACGGTGGGGGGCCCGTCTCAATGAATTTCAGCGCGCAGTGGGCTCACTCGCAAGTAGACCCCTGGATCCTTCAGGTGATATCTCAGGGGTACAAATTGGAATTCGAGACGTCTCCCCCTCGCCGTTTCCTAAAGTCGGCTTTACCAATGTCTCCTTCTGACAGGGAGACAGTTTTGGAAGCCATTCACAAGCTGTATTCCCAGCAGGTGATAATCAAGGTACCCCTCCTGCAACAGGGAACGGGGTATTATTCCACACTGTTGTGGTACCGAAGCCGGACGGCTCGGTGAGACCGATTCTAAATCTAAAATCTTTGAACACTTACATACAGAGGTTCAAATTCAAGATTGAGTCACTCAGAGCAGTGATTGCGAACCTGGAAGAAGGGGACTACATGATGTCTCGGGACATCGAGGATGCTTACCTTCATGTCCAAATTTACCCTTCTCACCAAGGGTACCTCAGGTTTATGGTACAGAACTGTCACTATCAGTTCAGACGCTGCCGTATGGATGGTCCACGGCACCCCGGGTCTTTACCAAGGTAATGGCCGAAATGATGATATTCCTTCGAAGGAAGGGAATTTTAGTTATCCCTTACTTGGACGATTCCCTGATAAGGGTAAGATCCAGGGAACAGTTGGAGGTCGGTGTAGCACTATCTCAGGTAGTGTTGCGGCAGCAGGATTGGATTCTCAATATTCCAAAATCGCAGCTGGTTCCGACGACTCGTCTTCTGTTCCTAGGGATGATCCTGGACACAGTCCAGAAAAAGGTGTTTCTCCCAGAGGAGAAAGCCAGGGAGTTATCCGAGCTAGTCAGGAACCTACTAAAACCGAGCCAAGTCTCAGTGCATCAATGCACAAGGGTTCTGGGTAAAATGGTGGCTTCCTACGAAGCAATCCCATTCGGCAGATTCCACGCAAGAACTTTCCAGTGGGACCTGCTGGACAAATGGTCCGGGTCGCATCTTCAGATGCATCAGCGGATAACCCTGTCACCAAGAACAAGGGTGTCCCTCCTGTGTTGGTTGCAGAGTGCTCATCTTCTAGAGGGCCGCAGATTCGGCATTCAGGACTGGGTCCTGGTGACCACGGATGCCAGCCTGCGAGGCTGGGGAGCAGTCACACAGGGAAGGAATTTCCAGGGCTTATGGTCAAGCCTGGAGACATCACTTCACATAAATATCCTGAAGCTAAGGGCCATTTACAATGCTCTAAGCTTAGCAAGACCTCTGCTTCAAGGTCAGCCGGTGTTGATCCAGTCGGACAACATCACGGCAGTCACCCACGTAAACAGACAGGGTGGCACAAGAAGCAGGAGGGCAATGGCAGAAGCTGCAAGGATTCTTCGCTGGGCGGAAAATCATGTGATAGCACTGTCAGCAATTCCGGGAGTGGACAACTGGGAAGCAGACTTCCTCAGCAGACACGACCTCCACCCGGGAGAGTGGGGACTTCACCCAGAAGTCTTCCACATGATTATAAACCGTTGGGAAAAACTCGACAGGTATTGCGCCAGGTCAAGGGACCCTCAGGCAATAGCTGTAGACGCTCTGGTAACACCGTGGGTGTACCAGTCAGTGTATGTGTTCCCTCATCTGCCTCTCATACCCAAGGTACTGAGATTGATAAGATGGAGAGGAGTAAGCACTATATTCGTGGCTCCGGATTGGCCAAGAAGGACTTGGTAACCGGAACTTCAAGAGATGCTCACGGAGGATCCGTGGCCTCTACCTCTAAGAAGGGACCTGCTCCAGCAAGGACCCTGTCTGTTCCAAGACTTACCGCGGCTGCGTTTGATGGCATGGCGGTTGAACGCCGGATCCTGAAGGAAAAAAGGCATTCCGGATGAAGTCATCCCTATCCTGATCAAAGCCAGGAAGGATGTAACCGCAAAACATTATCACCGCATTTGGCGAAAATATGTTGCGTGGTGCGAGGCCAGTAAGGCCCGACGGAGGAAATTCAACTGGGTCGATTCCTACATTTCCTGCAAACAGGAGTGTCTATGGGCCTGAAATTGGGGTCCATTAAGGTTCAAATTTCGGCCCTGTCAATTTTCTTCCAAAAAGAACTAGCTTCAGTCCCTGAAGTTCAGACGCTGTAAAAGGGGTACTGCATATACAGCCTCCTTTTGTGCCTCCAGTGGCACCTTGAGATCTCAATGTAGTTTTTGGGTTCCAAAAGTCACATTGGTTTGAACCACTTAAATCTGTGGAGTTAAAAATATCTCACATGGAAAGTGGTCATGCTGTTGGCCCTGGCCTGGGCCAGGCGCGTGTCAGAATTGGCGGCTTTATCCTGTAAAAGCCCTTATCTGATTTTCCATTCGGACAGGGCGGAATTGAGGACTCGTCCTCAGTTTCTCCCTAAGGTGGTTTCAGCGTTTCACCTGAACCAACCTATTGTGGTGCCTGCGGCTACTAGGGACTTGGAGGACTCCAAGTTGCTAGACGTTATCAGGGCCCTGAAAATATATGTTTCCAGGACGGCTGGAGTCAGAAAATCTGACTCGCTGTTTATCCTGTATGCACCCAACAAGCTGGGTGCTCCTGCTTCTAAGCAGACTATTGCTCGTTGGATTTGTAGTACAATTCAGCTTGCACATTCTGTGGCAGGCCTGCCACAGCCAAAAATCTGTAAAAGCCCACTCCACAAGGAAGATGGGCTCATCTTGGGCGGCTGCCCGAGGGGTCTCGGCTTTACAACTTTGCCGAGCAGCTACTTGGTCAGGAGCAAATACGTTTGTAAAATTCTACAAAATTGATACCCTGGCTGAGGAGGACCTGGAGTTCTCTCATTTGGTGCTGCAGAGTCATCCGCACTCTCCCGCCCGTTTGGGAGCTTTGGTATAATCCCCATGGTCCTTACGGAGTCCCCAGCATCCACTTAGGACGTTAGAGAAAATAAGAATTTACTTACCGATAATTCTATTTCTCGTAGTCCGTAGTGGATGCTGGGCGCCCATCCCAAGTGCGGATTGTCTGCAATACTGGTACATAGTTATTGTTACCAAAAAAAAAAAAAAAAAAAATCGGGTTGTTGCTGTAGTGAGCCATCTTTTCTAGAGGCTCCTCTGTTATCATGCTGTTAACTGGGTTTAGATCACGAGTTGTACGGTGTGATTGGTGTGGCTGGTATGAGTCTTACCCGGGATTCAAAATCCTTCCTTATTGTGTACGCTCGTCCGGGCACAGTATCCTGACTGGGGCTTGGAGGAGGGTCGTGGGGGGAGGAGCCAGTGCACACCAGGTAGTTCTAAGGCTTTACTTTTGTGCCCAGTCTCCTGCGGAGCCGCTGTTCCCCATGGTCCTTACGGAGTCCCCAGCATCCACTACGGACTACGAGAAATAGAATTATCGGTAAGTAAATTCTTATTTTTTTTAAGGGAGGGAGGGTGGGATCAGAGAGTAAAGAACCTCTGATTGTCAAGGGAACAATACACTGTAAGTAAACTTAACTGTTTAAAAAGATCCAGCAGGGGAACATTATGAAGCTGGTACCAGATGCCCCAAATTCTACAAACGTTAGTGTTGTTTTGGAGACTACAAGTTTATTCCATCGAACAAACTCAAGTCTGTTGGTCAGGGCTTGCCATATAGTAGGGGCAGACTGCTTCCCGCTCTTAGCAAATAGAGATTTAGCAGCATCACATTTATGCATTAACGATCTACTTTTTTCAAGATTACAATTTTATTAATTTTTCAAAATAGAATGGAAGGGGGGGGGTGTTACAGAAATGAAGAAAAAAAAGGGGGGGTGGAGGGGAGATCGCACATTAGTACATACAGTGGGGATTGAAAGTTTGGGCACCCCAGGCAAAAATTCATTTTAATGTGCAAAAAGAAGCCAAGGAAAGATGGAAAAATCTCCAAAAGGCATCAAATTACAGATTAGACATTCTTACATTCTCAGAGTTAATACCTTGTACTGCCCCCTTTGGCAAGTATCACAGCTTGTAAACGCTTTTTGTAGCCAGCCAAGAGTCTTTCAATTCTTGTTTGAGGTATCTTCGCCCATTCTTCCTTACAAAAGTCTTCCAGTTCTTTGAGATTCCTGGGCTGTCTGTGACGCACTGCTCTTTTAAGGTCTATCCATAGATTTTCAATTATGTTGAGGTCAGGAGATTGTGAAGGCCATGACAAAACCTTCAGTTTACGCCTCTTGATGTAATCCACCATGGATTTTGAGGTGTGTTTAGGATCATTATCCATTTGTAGAAGCCAGCCTCTCTTTAACTTCAACTTTTTCACAGATGGCATCAAGTAAGCGTCCAAAATTTGCTGGAATCTTATTGAATCCATTTTTCCTTCTACTCGTGAAATGTTCCCTGTGCCACTGGCTGCAATACAACCCCAAAGCATGATTGATCCACCCCCATGATTAACAGTTGGACAGAGGTTCTTTTCATTAAATTCTGTGCCCTTCCTTCTCCAAACATACCTTTGCTCATTCCGGACAAAAATAGAATTATCGGTAAGTAAATTCTTATTTTCTCTGACGTCCTAGTGGATGCTGGGAACTCCGTAAGGACCATGGGGATTATACCAAAGCTCCCAAACGGGCGGGAGAGTGCGGATGACTCTGCAGCACCGAATGAGAGAACTCCAGGTCCTCCTCAGCCAGGGTATCAAATTTGTAGAATTTAGCAAACGTGTTTGCCCCTGACCAAGTAGCTGCTCGGCAAAGTTGTAAAGCCGAGACCCCTCGGGCAGCCGCCCAAGATGAGCCCACCTTCCTTGTGGAATGGGCTTTTACAGATTTTGGCTGTGGCAGGCCTGCCACAGAATGTGCAAGTTGAATTGTACTACAAATCCAACGAGCAATCGTCTGCTTAGAAGCAGGAGCACCCAGCTTGTTGGGTGCATACAGTATAAACAGCGAGTCAGATTTTCTGACTCCAGCCGTCCTGGAAACATATATTTTCAGGGCCCTGACTACGTCCAGCAACTTGGAGTCCTCCAAGTCCCTAGTAGCCACAGGTACCACAATAGGTTGATTCATGTGAAACGCTGAAACCACCTTAGGGAGAAATTGAGGACGAGTCCTCAATTCCGCCCTATCCGAATGAAATATCAGGTAAGGGCTTTTATAGGATAAAGCCGCCAATTCTGATACGCGCCTGGCTGAAGCCAGGGCCAACAGCATTACCACTTTCCATGTGAGATATTTCAAATCCACTGTGGCAAGTGGTTCAAACCAATGTGATTTTAGGAACCCTAAAACTACATTGAGATCCCAAGGTGCCACTGGAGACAAAAAAGGAGGCTGTATATGCAGTACCCCTTTGACAAACGTCTGAACTTCAGGCACTGAAGCCAGTTCTTTCTGGAAGAAGATCGACAGGGCCGAAATTTGAACCTTAATGGATCCTAATTTTAGGCCCATAGACAATCCTGCTTGCAGGAAATGTAGGAAACGACCCAGTTGAAATTCCTCCGAGGGGCCTTCTTGGCCTCACACCACGCAACATATTTTCGCCAAATGCGATGATAATGTTTTGCAGTTACATCCTTCCTGGCCTTGATCAGGGTAGGGATGACTTCATCTGGAATGCCTTTTTCCTTCAGGATCCGGCGTTCAACCGCCATGCCGTCATACGCAGCCGCGGTAAGTCTTGGAACAGACAAGGTCCCTGCTGGAGCAGGTCCTTCCTTAGAGGTAGAGGCCACGGGTCCTCCGTGAGCATCTCTTGCAGTTCCGGGTACCAAGTTCTTCCTGGCCAATCCGGAGCCACGAGTATCGTTCTTACTCCTCTCCTTCTTATGATTCTCAGTACTTTTGGTATGAGAGGAAGAGGAGGGTACACATATACCGACTGGAACACCCACGGAGTTACCAGAGCGTCCACCGCTATTGCCTGAGGGTCCCTTGACCTGGCGCAATATCTGTCCAGTTTCTTGTTGAGACGGGACGCCATCATGTCCACCTTTGGTTTTTCCCAACGGTTTACAATCACTTGGAAGACTTCTGGATGAAGTCCCCACTCCCCCGGGTGGAGGTCGTGTCTGCTGAGGAAGTCTGCTTCCCAGTTGTCCACTCCCGGAATGAACACTGCTGACAGTGCTATCACATGATTTTCCGCCCAGCGGAGAATCCTTGCAGCTTCTGCCATTGCCCTCCTGCTTCTTGTGCCGCCCTGTCTGTTTACGTGGGCGACAGCCGTGATGTTGTCCGACTGGATCAATACCGGTTGACCCTGAAGCAGAGGCCTTGCTTGACTTATGGCATTGTAAATGGCCCTTAGCTCTAGGATATTTATGTGAAGAGACGTTTCCATGCTTGACCACAAGCCCTGGAAATTTCTTCCCTGTGCGACTGCTCCCCAGCCTCTCAGGCTGGCATCCGTGGTTACCAGCATCCAATCCTGAATGCCGAATCTGCGGCCCTCTAGAAGATGAGCCTTCTGTAACCACCACAGGAGAGATACCCTTGTCCTTGGAGATAGGGTTATCCGCTGATGCATCTGAAGATGCGATCCGGACCATTTGTCCAGCAGATCCCACTGAAAAGTTCTTGCATGGAATCTTCCGAATGGAATCGCTTCGTAAGAAGCCACCATTTTTCCCAGGACTCTCGTGCACTGATGCACTGACACTTGTCCTGGTTTTAGGAGGTTCCTGACTAGCTCGGATAACTCCCTGGCCTTCTCCTCCGGGAGAAACACCTTTTTCTGGACTGTGTCTAGAATCATCCCTAGGAACAGTAGACGTGTTGTTGGAATCAACTGTGATTTTGGGATATTTAGAATCCACCCGTGCTGACGTAGCACTACCTGAGATAGTGCTACTCCGACCTCTAACTGTTCCCTGGACCTTGCCCTTATCAGGAGATCGTCCAAGTAAGGGATAATTAATACGCCTTTTCTTCGAAGAAGAATCATCATTTCGGCCATTACCTTGGTAAAGACCCGTGGTTGACTCCATCTTGAATTTGAACCTTTTTATGTAAGTGTTCAAAGATTTTAGATTTAAAATTGGTCTCACCGAGCCGTCCGGCTTCGGTACCACAAACAGCGTGGAATAATACCCCTTTTCCTGTTGTAGGAGGGGTACCTTGATTATCACCTGCTGGGAATACAGCTTGTGAATAGCTTCCAATACTACCTCCCTGTCGGAGGGAGACGTTGGTAGAGCAGACTTCAGGAACCGGCGAGGGGGAGACGTCTCGAATTCCAATTTGTACCCCTGTGATACTACCTGCAGGATCCAGGGGTCCACTTGCGAGTGAGCCCACTGCGCGCTGAAATTCTTGAGACGGCCCCCCACCGTGCCCGAGTCTGCTTGCAGAGCCCCAGCGTCATGCTGAGGACTTGGCAGAAGCGGGGGAGGGCTTCTGCTCCTGGGAAGAGGCTGCATGGTGCAGTCTTTTTCCCCTTCCTCTGCCCCGGGGCAGGAACGAGCGGCCTTTTTCCCTCTTGCCCTTATAGGGACGAAAGGACTGGGTTTGAAAAGACGGTGTCTTTTTCTGCTGAGAGGTGACCTGGGGTAAAAAGGTGGATTTTCCAGCCGTTGCTGTGGCCACCAGGTCCGATAGACCGACCCCAAATAACTCCTCCCCTTTATACGGCAATACTTCCATATGTCGTTTGGAATCCGCATCACCTGACCACTGTCGCGTCCATAACGTTCTTCTGGCAGAAATGGACATCGCACTTACTCTAGATGCCAGGGTGCAAATATCCCTCTGTGCATCTCGCATATATAGTAATGCATCCTTTAAATGCTCTATAGTTAATAATATACTGTCCCTATCCAGGGTATCAATATTTTCAGTCAGGGAATCCGACCAAGCCACTCCAGCGCTGCACATCCAGGCTGAGGCGATCGCTGGTCGCAGTATAACACCGGTATGTGTGTATATACCTTTTAAGATATTTTCCAGCCTTCTATCAGCTGGTTCCTTGAGAGCGGCCGTATCAGGAGACGGTAACGCCACTTGTTTTGATAAGCGTGTGAGCGCCTTATCTACCCTAGGGGGTGTTTCCCAACGTGCCCTAACCTCTGGCGGGAAAGGGTATAGTGCTAATAATTTATTAGAAATCAGCAGTTTTTTATCGGGGGAAACCCACGCTTTATCACACACCTCATTTAATTCATCTGACTCAGGAAAAACCACTGGTAGTTTTTTCACACCCCACATAATACCCTTTTTTGTGGTACTTGTAGTGTCAGAAATGTTCAATGCCTCCTTCATTGCCGTGATCATGTAACGTGTGGCCCTACTGGACATTACGTTTGTCTCGTCACCGTCGACACTGGATTCAGTATCCGTGTCAGGGTCTGTGTCGACCATCTGAGGTAACGGGCGTTTTAACCCCCCTGACGGTGTCTGAGACGCCTGAACAGGCACTAATTGATTTGTCGGCTGTCTCATGTCGTCAACAGTTTTTTGCAAAGTGCTGACATTGTCACGTAATTCTTTAATTACTACCATCCAGTCAGGTGTCGACTCCCTAGGGGGTGACATCACTAACACAGGCAATTGCTCTGCTTCCACATCATTTTCCTCCTCATACATGTCGACACAATCGTACCGACACCCAGCACACACACAGGGAATGCTCTGATAGGAGGACAGGACCCCACTAGCCCTTTGGGGAGACAGAGGGAGAGTTTGCCAGCACACACCAGAGCGCTATATATATACAGGGATAACCTTATATAAGTGTTACTCCCTGTTATAGCTGCTGTATTTATATATTAGCTGCCAATAGTGCCCCCCTCTCTGTTTTACCCTGTTTCTGTAGTGCAGGACTGCAGGGGAGAGTCAGGGAGCCGTCCTTCCAGCGGAGCTGTGAAAGAAAATGGCGCTTGTGTGCTGAGGAGAAAGGCTCCGCCCCCTTTACGGCGGCCTTTTCTCCCGCTTTTTTCAGGAAACTGGCAGGGGATAAATGCATCCATATAGCCCAGGAGCTATATGTGATGCATTTTTTTTAGCCATATAAGGTTTTTATATCGTTTTTATTGCGTCTCAGGGCGCTCCCCCCCAGCGCCCTGCACCCTCAGTGACCGGAGTGTGAAGTGTGCTGAGAGCAATGGCGCACAGCTGCAGTGCTGTGCGCTACCTTATTTGAAGACAGGAACGTCTTCTGCCGCCGCTTTCTCCGGACCTCTTCGCTCTTCTGGCTCTGTAAGGGGGTCGGCGGCGCGGCTCCGGGACCAATCCAGGCTGAACCTGTGATCGTCCCTCTGGAGCTAATGTCCAGTAGCCAAGAAGCCCAATCCACTCTGCAGTCAGGTGAGTTCGCTTCTTCTCCCCTTAGTCCCACGATGCAGTGAGCCTGTTGCCAGCAGGACTCACTGAAAATAAAAAACCTATTTAAACTTTTACTTCAAAGCAGCTCAGGAGAGCCACCTAGCTTGCACCCTTCTCGTTCGGGCACAAAAATCTAACTGAGGCTTGGAGGAGGGTCATAGGGGGAGGAGCCAGTGCACACCAGCTAGTCTAAAGCTTTTACTTTTTGTGCCCAGTCTCCTGCGGAGCCGCTATTCCCCATGGTCCTTACGGAGTTCCCAGCATCCACTAGGACGTCAGAGAAAAGTGTTTTTCCCCTTATAGCTGCTGTATCTTTAATACTGCGCATAATTAGTGCCCCCACTCTCTTTTTTAACCCTTTCTGTAGTGTAGTGACTGCAGGGGAGAGCCAGGGAGCTTCCCTCCAACGGAGCTGTGAGGGAAAATAGCGCCAGTGTGCTGAGGAGATAGGCTCCGCCCCCTTATCGGCGGCCTTATCACCCATTTTTCTATGTATTCTGGCAGGGGTTAAATGCATCCATATAGCCCAGGAGCTATATGTGATGCATTTTTTGCCATCCAAGGTGTTTTTATTGCGTCTCAGGGCGCCCCCCCCCAGCGCCCAGCACCCTCAGTGACCGGAGTGTGAAGTGTGCTGAGAGCAATGGCGCACAGCTGCAGTGCTGTGCGCTACCTTGTTGAAGACAGGACGTCTTCTGCCGCCGATTTTCCGGACCTCTTCTGTCTTCTGGCTCTGTAAGGGGGCCGGCGGCGCGGCTCTGGGACCCATCCATGGCTGGGCCTGTGATCGTTCCTCTGGAGCTAATGTCCAGTAGCCTAAGAAGCCCAATCCACTCTGCACGCAGGTGAGTTCGCTTCTTCTCCCCTTAGTCCCTCGATGCAGTGAGCCTGTTGCCAGCAGGTCTCACTGAAAATAAAAAACCTAAAACTAAACTTTTCACTAAGCAGCTCAGGAGAGCCACCTAGTGTGCACCCTTCTCGTTCGGGCACAAAATCCTAACTGGGGCTTGGAGGAGGGTCGTGGGGGGAGGAGCCAGTGCACACCAGGTAGTTCTAAGGCTTTACTTTTGTGCCCAGTCTCCTGCGGAGCCGCTGTTCCCCATGGTCCTTACGGAGTCCCCAGCATCCACTTAGGACGTTAGAGAAATAAGATTTTACTCACCGGTAAATCTATTTCTCGTAGTCCGTAGTGGATGCTGGGTACTCCGTAAGGAGCATGGGGAATAGACGGGCTCCGCAGGAGACTGGGCACTCTAAAGAAAAGATTAGGTACTACATCTGGTGTGCACTGGCTCCTCCCTCTATGCCCCTCCTCCAGACCTCAGTTAGGGAAACTGTGCCCGGAAGAGCTGACATTACTAGGAAAGGATTTGGAATCCAGGGTAAGACTCATACCAGCCACACCAATCACACCGTACAACTTGTGATAATTATACCCAGTTAACAGTATGAACAACAACTGAGCCTCATTAAACCGATGGCTCAGAACAAAAAACCCTATAGTTAAGCAATAACTATATACAAGTATTGCAGAATTCCGCACTTGGGAAGGGCTCCCAGCATCCACTACGGACTACGAGAAATAGATTTACCGGTGAGTAAAATCTTATTTTCTCTGACGTCCTAGTGGATGCTGGGTACTCCGTAAGGACCATGGGGATTATACCAAAGCTCCCAAACGGGCGGGAGAGTGCGGATGACTCTGCAGCACCGAATGAGCAAACTCAAGGTCCTCCTCAGCCAGGGTATCAAACTTGTAGAATTTTGCAAACGTGTTTGATCCCGACCAGGTAGCAGCTTGGCAAAGTTGTAAAGCCGAGACCCCTCGGGCAGCCGCCCAAGAAGAGCCCACCTTCCTCGTGGAATGGGCTTTGACTGATTTAGGATGCGGCAGTCCAGCCGCAGAATGTGCAAGTTGAATCGTGCAACAGATCCAGCGAGCAATAGTCTGCTTTGAAGCAGGAGCACCCAGCTTGTTGGGTGCATGCAGGATAAACAGCAAGTCAGTTTTTCTGACTCTAGCCGTCCTGGGAACATAGATTTTCAGGGCCCGGACTACGTCCAGCAACTTGGAAGCCTCCAAGTCCCGAGTAGCCGCAGGCACCACAATAGGTTGGTTCAAATGAAACGCTGACACCACCTTAGGGAGAAATTGGGGACGAGTCCTCAATTCTGCCCTGTCCATATGGAAGATCAGATAGGGGCTTTTACATGACAAAGCCGCCAATTCTGACACACGCCTAGCCGAAGCCAAGGCCAAAAGCATGACCACTTTCCACGTGAGATATTTCAACTCCACGGTCTGAAGTGGCTCAAACCAATGTGATTTTAGGAAATCCAACACAACGTTGAGATCCCAAGGTGCCACTGGGGGCACAAAAGGGGGCTGAATATGCAGCACTCCCTTAACAAACGTCTGAACTTCAGGCAGTGAAGCCAGTTCTTTTTGAAAGAAAATAGACAGGGCTTTAATCTGGACTTTAATGGATCCCAATTTTAGGCCCATAGTCACTCATGACTGTAGGAAGTGCAGAAATCGACCCAGCTGAAATTCTTCTGTTGGGGCCTTCATAGCCTCACACCAAGCAACATATTTTCGCCATATGCGGTGATAATGTTTTGCTGTCGCATCCTTCCTAGCTTTTATCAGCGTAGGAATGACTTCAACCGGAATGCCCTTTTCCATCAGGATCCGGCGTTCAACCGCCATGCCGTCAAACGCAGCCGCGGTAAGTCTTGGAACAGACAGGGCCCCTGCTGTAGCAGGTCCTGTCTGAGAGGCAGAGGCCAAGGGTCCTCTGAGATCATTTCTTGTAGTTCCGGGTACCAAGTCCTTCTTGGCCAATCCGGAACGATGAGTATAGTTCTTACTCCTCTCTTTCTTATTATCCTCAGTACCTTCGGTATGAGAGGAAGAGGAGGGAACACATAAACCGACTGGTACACCCACGGTGTCACTAGAGCGTCCACAGCTATCGCCTGAGGGTCCCTTGACCTGGCGCAATATCTTTTTAGCTTTTTGTTGAGGCGGGACGCCATCATGTCCACCTGTGGCCTTTCCCAACGATTTACAATCAGCTGGAAGACTTCTGGATGAAGTCCCCACTCTCCCGGGTGGAGGTCGTGCCTGCTGAGGAAGTCTGCTTCCCAGTTGTCCACTCCCGGAATGAACACTGCTGACAGTGCTATCACGTGATTTTCCGCCCATCGGAGAATCCTTGTGGCTTCTGCCATCGCCATCCTGCTTCTTGTGCCGCCCTGTCGGTTTACATGGGCGACCGCCGTGATGTTGTCTGACTGAATCAGCACCGGCTGGTTTTGAAGCAGGGGTCTTGCCTGACTTAGGGCATTGTAAATGGCCCTTAGTTCCAGAATATTTATGTGTAGGGAAGCTTCCTGACTCGACTATTGTCCTTGGAAGTTTCTTCCCTGAGTGACTGCCCCCCAACCTCGGAGGCTTGCATGCGTGGTCACCAGGATCCAGTCCTGTATGCCGAATCTGCGGCCCTCGAGAAGATGAGCACTCTGCAGCCACCACAGCAGAGACACCCTGGCCCTCGGGGACAGGGTGATCAGCCGATGCATCTGAAGATGCGATCCGGACCACTTGTTTAACAGATCCCACTGAAAGATCCGTGCATGGAACCTGCCGAATGGAATTGCCTCGTAAGAAGCTACCATCTTTCCCAGGACTCGTGTGCAGCGATGCACCGACACCTGTTTTGGTTTTAGGAGGTCTCTGACCAGAGATGACAACTCCTTGGCCTTCTCCTCCGGGAGAAACACCTTCTTCTGTTCTGTGTCCAGAATCATACCCAGGAACAGCAGACGCGTCGTAGGAACCAGCTGCGACTTCGGGATATTCAGAATCCAGCCGTGCTGTTGTAGCACTTCCTGAGATAGTGCTACTCCGACCAACAACTGCTCCCTGGACCTCGCCTTTTTAAGGAGATCGTCCAAGTACGGGATAATTATAACTCCCTTCTTTCGAAGGAGTATCATCATTTCGGCCATTACTTTGGTAAATACCCTCTGTGCCGTGGACAGACCAAACGGCAACGTCTGGAATTGGTAATGGCAGTCCTGTACCACAAAACGGAGGTACACCTGGTGAGGTGGGTAAATGGGGACATGTAGGTAAGCATCCTTGATGTCCAGTGATACCATGTAATCCCCCTCTTCCAGGCTTGCAATAACCGCCCTGAGCGATTCCATTTTGAACTTGAACTTCCTTATATAAGTGTTCAAGGATTTCAAATTTAGAATGGGTCTCACCGAACCGTCTGGTTTCGGTACCACAAACATTGTGGAATAGTAACCCCGTCCCTGTTGAAGGAGGGGAACTTTGATTATCACCTGCTGGAGGTACAGCTTGTGAATTGCCGCCAGTACTACCTCTCTGTCCTGGGGAGTAGCTGGCAAGGCTGATTTGAGGTAACGGCGAGGGGGAGACGTCTCGAATTCCAGCTTGTATCCCTGAGATACCACTTGTAAAACCCAGAGATCCACCTGTGAGCGAACCCACTTGTCGCTGAAGTTCCGGAGACGGGCCCCCACCGCACCTGGCTCCACATGTGGAGCCCCAGCGTCATGCGGTGGACTTAGTGGAAGCAGGGGAGGATTTTTGTTCTTGAGAACTGGCTGTATGGTGCAGCTTTTTCCCTCTACCCCTGCCTCTGGGCAGAAAGGACGCGCCTCTAACCCGCTTGCCTTTCTGAGGCCGAAAGGACTGTACTTGATAATACGGTGCTTTCCTAGGCTGTGAGGGAACCTGAGGTAAAAAAGTCGACTTCCCAGCTGTTGCTGTGGATAAGAAGGTCCGAAAGACCGTCCCCAAACAAGTCCTCACCCTTATAAGGCAAAATTTCCATGTGCCTTTTAGAATCATCACCCGTCCACTGCCGAGTCCATAATACTTTCCTGGCAGAAATGGACATCGCAGTAATTCTAGATGCCAGCCGGCAAATGTCCCTCTGTGCATCTCTCATATATAAGACTACGTCTTTAATATGCTCTATGGTTAGCAATATAGTGTCCCTGTCAAGGGAATCAATGTTATCAGACAGGGAATCAGACCACGCTGCTGCAGCACTGCACATCCATGCTGAAGCAATAGCAGGTCTCGGTCTAGTACCTGAGTGTGTATACACAGACTTCAGGATAGCCTCCTGCTTTCCATCTGCAGGCTCCTTTAAGGCGGCCGTATCCTGAGACGGCAGTGCCACCTTTTTTGATAAGCGTGTGAGCGCTTTGTCCACCTTAGGGGATGTCTCCCAGCGTAACCTATCCGTTGGCGGGAAAGGGTACGCCATTAGTAACCGCTTAGAAATTACTAGTTTCTTACCTGGGGAACCCCACGCTTCTTCACACAATTCGTTTAACTCATCAGATGGGGGAAAAGTCACTGGCTGCTTTTTCTCCCCAAACATAATACCCTTTTTTGTGGTAACCGGATTAATGTCAGAAATGTGCAACACATTTTTCATTGCCGTAATCATACATCGGATGGCCCTAGTGGATTGTATATTTGTCTCATCCTCGTCGACACTGGAGTCAGACTCCGTGTCGACATCTGTGTCAGCCATCTGAGGTAGCGGGCGTTTTTGAGCCCCTGACTGCCTCTGAGATGCCTGGGCAGGCGCGGGCTGAGATGCCGGCTGTCCCAAAGCTGCGTCATCGAACCTTTTATGTAAGGAGTTGACACTGTCGGTTAATACCTTCCACATATCCATCCACTCAGGTGTCGGCCCCGCAGGGGGCGACATCACACTTATCGGCACCTGCTCCGCCTCCACGTAAGCGTCCTCATCAAACATGTCGACACAGCCGTACCGACACACTGCACACACACACAGGGAATGCTCTGACTGAGGACAGGACCCCACAAAGTCCTTTGGGGAGACAGAGAGAGAGTATGCCAGCACACACCACAGCGCTATATAAACAGGGATTTACACTAACAAAAGTGATTTTTCCCTATAGCTGCTTAATATACTCAGTTTGCGCCTAAATTTAGTGCCTCCCCTCTCTTTTTTACCCTTTGAGCCTGGAAACTGCAGGGGAGAGCCTGGGGAGCTGTCTTCCAGCGGAGCTGTGAAGAGAAAATGGCGCCGGTGTGCTGAGGGAGATAGCCCCGCCCCCCTTCTCGGCGGACTTCTCCCGCTTTATTATATACTTTTATGGCGGGGGATTATGCACATATACAGTTTATTAGACTGTATTATGTGCTTTTTGCCATGTAAGGTACTCTAATTGCTGCCCAGGGCGCCCCCCCCCAGCGCCCTGCACCCATCAGTGACCGGAGTGTGTGGTGTGCATAGGGAGCAATGGCGCACAGCTGCAGTGCTGTGCGCTACCTTAATGAAGACCAAAGTCTTCAGCCGCCGATTTCTTCCGTCTTCTGGCTCTGCAAGGGGGACGGCGGCGCGGCTCCGGGAACGGACGATCGAGGTCGGGCCCTGTGTTCGATCCCTCTGGAGCTAATGGTGTCCAGTAGCCTAGAAGCACAAGCTAGCTGCAAGCAGGTAGGTTTGTTTCTCTCCCCTAAGTCCCACGTAGCAGTGAGTCTGTTGCCAGCAGATCTCACTGAAAATAAAAAACCTAACAAATACTTTTCTTTCTAGGAAGCTCAGGAGAGCCCCTAGTGTGCAACCAGCTCTGGCCGGGCACAGATTCTAACTGAGGTCTGGAGGAGGGGCCAGTGCACACCAGATGTAGTACCTAATCTTTTCTTTAGAGTGCCCAGTCTCCTGCGGAGCCCGTCTATTCCCCATGGTCCTTACGGAGTACCCAGCATCCACTAGGACGTCAGAGAAATTCAACATTAGGACTATAGTTTCTCTTTTTTTTTTTTTTTTTTTTTAAGACCAATGTTGGTCTGTGTGTTTTTATGCAACGGTCATTTATTTATGCCTGTTTTTTGTTTAGTCCATGCTCTTGTATAATCAGACAAATTTATATTGCTTTTGCTTGCAGCTGCGGCTTCAACCAAAAAAATTATGGTCTCTAAAAGAAAAAATATAAACAGTTCCATAAATCTATCTCTAGTACAGTAGTATAATTAATACCCCTATACTCTCTGCAATTGAATAATCTGATTGGAAGAATCAAATAACAAAATACAAATTAGGGTTTTTTTGCTGTTTTTTTTTTTTTTTTTTAATTGTTAGAAAAGGAATGGAAAAAAAAAAACCCTGTGTTTTTTTGCCTTTTTTTTTTTTTTTTTTACAAACATTTAAAAATTAAGAACTGAATGAGTACAGACTCAGCTGTTGGGAGTATTGAAACACAGCAGTCATGATCATAATTTCCCACATTCAACAGAAATGTAGGCTCTGATTGTTGGCCTGTGGAAAGTGTATTACAAGTTCGCAAAGTCTAGTACAAAAATAGTCTGTGACAGGGCAGCATTCTTCTTGTATTCCCAGGTGAAATTTGGCTGCATTATGACACTCCAATGCAGCCATCAGTTACATCTGTATAGTGCAAGGTCTTGGTTAAGCAATGGGAGAAAAAAAACCTATATATAGATGGGGCAATGCGATTCAAGTGTATTAATAATATACTGTGCTTTTCTTGCAAATGATGGCCAACATCCTCGCATTCATATTTAAACGTGTCAACAGCAATCTTCAGTCTTCCAATGAACAAGAAAGACCAAGCAATCACAGGGCTTCTAGCGGATGAACAAAAGGCTAGAGTGGCTCCATTAAATAACTCCTAATGTCCATGCATTTTCCTCTGAGCACCATTGTTACTCACAGTGGACGCTGCTTTGCCGTTTGTTTTCCCAAACTAGCAGGCAAGCACGCAAAGGAGAACAACTAAAAAAAGGAGGATAATGATGTGAACAAAGTAATGTTATTTGTCCCTCAGGCTGTCAAGCTGCTCCTGATACTCTGTGAAAAGTCGCTGGAAACGAAGATTCTGTCCGATAAGTGGGAGAAGTTCCTTCAGCAGCTCTCTTTTCCGGAAACCCTGATTGACAAAATAAGAAAAATTGTCATTTTGCAAATGGCGTTTGTAAACCTTGCAAACATACAGTTTATATAGTTGCTTAAAGTAGAATACTAGTAAAGGTTAATTCATTGCAAAAGGGATACATTGGCTTTTCATTTTATCATTATCAAGTAAACTAGAGATCATGGCACAATTTATCTTTAAAAAATAAGATTTTACTTACCGATAAATCTATTTCTCGGAGTCCGTAGTGGATGCTGGGGTTCCTGAAAGGACCATGGGGGGAATAGCGGCTCCGCAGGAGACAGGGCACAAAAAGTAAAGCTTTTTCCGATCAGGTGGTGTGCACTGGCTCCTCCCCCTATGACCCTCCTCCAGACTCCAGTTAGGTACTGTGCCCGGACGAGCGTACACAATAAGGGAGGATTTTGAATCCCGGGTAAGACTCATACCAGCCACACCAATCACACCGTACAACTTGTGATCTAAACCCAGTTAACAGTATGATAACAGCGGAGCCTCTGAAAGATGGCTTCCTTCAACAATAACCCGAATTAGTTAACAATAACTATGTACAATTTATGCAGATAATCCGCACTTGGGATGGGCGCCCAGCATCCACTACGGACTCCGAGAAATAGATTTATCGGTAAGTAAAATCTTATTTTCTCTATCGTCCTAGTGGATGCTGGGGTTCCTGAAAGGACCATGGGGATTATACCAAAGCTCCCAAACGGGCGGGAGAGTGCGGATGACTCTGCAGCACCGAATGAGAGAACTCCAGGTCCTCCTTAGCCAGAGTATCAAATTTGTAAAATTTTACAAACGTGTTCTCCCCTGACCACGTAGCTGCTCGGCAAAGTTGTAATGCCGAGACCCCTCGGGCAGCCGCCCAAGATGAGCCCACCTTCCTTGTGGAGTGGGCCTTTACAGATTTAGGCTGTGGCAGGCCTGCCACAGAATGTGCAAGTTGGATTGTGCTACAGATCCAACGAGCAATCGTCTGCTTAGACGCCGGAGCACCCATCTTGTTGGGTGCATACAATATAAACAACGAGTCAGATTTTCTGACTCCAGCTGTCCTTGCAATATATATTTTTAATGCTCTGACAACGTCCAGTAACTTGGAGTCCTCCAAGTCACTTGTAGCCGCAGGCACTACAATAGGCTGGTTCAGATGAAATGCTGACACCACCTTAGGGAGAAAATGCGGACGAGTCCGCAGTTCTGCCCTGTCCGAATGGAAAATCAGATATGGGCTTTTGTAAGATAAAGCTGCCAATTCTGACACTCTCCTGGCAGAAGCCAGGGCTATAAGCATGGTCACTTTCCATGTGAGATATTTCAAATCCACCTTTTTTAGTGGTTCAAACCAATGAGATTTTAGGAAATCCAAAACCACATTGAGATCCCACGGTGCCACTGGAGGCACCACAGGAGGCTGTATATGCAGCACTCCCTTAACAAAGGTCTGGACTTCAGGGACTGAAGCCAATTCTTTTTGAAAGAAAATCGACAGGGCCGAAATTTGAAGCTTAATAGATCCCAATTTGAGACCCATTGACAATCCTGATTGCAGGAAATGTAGGAATCGACCCAGTTGAAATTCCTCCGTCGGAGCACTCCGATCTTCGCACCACGCAACATATTTTCGCCAAATTCGGTGATAATGTTGCACGGTTACTTCCTTCCTTGCTTTAATCAAAGTAGGAATGACTTCTTCCGGCATGCCTTTTTCCTTTAGGATCCGGCGTTCAACCGCCATGCCGTCAAACGCAGCCGCGGTAAGTCTTGAAACAGACAGGGACCCTGCTGAAGCAAGTCCCTCCTTAGAGGTAGAGGCCACGGATCTTCCGTGATCATCTCTTGAAGTTCCGGGTACCAAGTCCTTCTTGGCCAATCCGGAACCACTAGTATCGTTCTTACGCCTCTTTGCCGTATAATTCTCAATACTTTTGGTATGAGAGGCAGAGGAGGAAACACATACACCGACTGGTACACCCAAGGCGTTACCAGCGCGTCCACAGCTATTGCCTGCGGATCTCTTGACCTGGCGCAATACCTGTCCAGTTTTTTGTTGAGGCGAGACGCCATCATGTCCACCATTGGTCTTTCCCAACGGGTTACCAGCATGTGGAAGACTTCTGGATGAAGTCCCCACTCTCCCGGGTGAAGATCGTGTCTGCTGAGGAAGTCTGCTTCCCAGTTGTCCACTCCCGGGATGAACACTGCTGACAGTGCTATCACATGATTCTCTGCCCAGCGAAGAATCCTTGCAGCTTCTGCCATTGCACTCCTGCTTCTTGTGCCGCCCTGTCTGTTCACATGGGCGACTGCCGTGATGTTGTCCGACTGGATCAACACCGGTTTTCCCTGAAGCAGAGGTTCTGCCTGGCTTAGAGCATTGTATATTGCTCTTAGTTCCAGAATGTTTATGTGAAGAGACGTTTCCAGGCTCGTCCATACTCCCTGGAAGTTTCTTCCTTGTGTGACTGCTCCCCAGCCTCTCAGGCTGGCGTCCGTGGTCACCAGGATCCAATCCTGTATGCCGAATCTGCGGCCCTCCAATAGATGAGCACTCTGCAACCACCACAGAAGAGACACCCTTGTCCTTGGAGACAGGGTTATCCGCAGGTGCATCTGAAGATGCGACCCTGACCATTTGTTCAACAGATCCCTTTGGAAAATTCTTGCGTGGAATCTGCCGAATGGAATTGCTTCGTAAGAAGCCACCATTTTTCCCAGGACTCTTGTGCATTGATGTACAGACACCTTTCCTGGTTTTAGGAGGTTCCTGACAAGCTCGGATAACTCCTTGGCTTTTTCCTCCGGGAGAAAAACCTTTTTCTGAACCGTGTCCAGAATCATCCCTAGGAACAGCAGACGAGTTGTCGGCATTAACTGGGATTTTGGAATATTCAGAATCCACCCGTGCTGTTTTAGCACTTCCTGAGACAGTGCTAATCCCATCTCTAGCTGTTCTCTGGACCTCGCCCTTATTAGGAGATCGTCCAAGTATGGGATAATTAATACGCCTTTTCTTCGAAGAAGAATCATCATCTCGGCCATTACCTTTGTAAAGATCCGAGGTGCCGTGGACAATCCGAACGGCAGCGTCTGAAACTGATAGTGACAGTTTTGTACAACGAACCTGAGGTACCCCTGGTGTGAGGGGTAAATTGGAACGTGGAGATACGCATCCTTGATGTCCAAGGATACCATAAAGTCCCCCTCTTCCAGGTTCGCTATCACTGCTCTGAGTGACTCCATTTTGAACTTGAACTTCTTTATGTACAGGTTCAAGGACTTCAGATTTAGAATAGGCCTTACCGAGCCATCCGGCTTCGGTACCACAAAAAGAGTGGAATAATACCCCTTCCCTTGTTGCAGAAGAGGTACCTTGACTATCACCTGCTGAGAGTACAGCTTGTGAATGGCTTCCAACACCGTCTCCCTTTCGGAGGGGGACGTTGGTAAAGCAGACTTCAGGAAACGGCGAGGTGGATCTGTCTCTAATTCCAACCTGTATCCCTGAGATATTATCTGCAGGATCCAGGGATCTACTTGCGAGTGAGCCCACTGCGCGCTGTAATTTTTGAGACGACCCCCCACGGTCCCCGAGTCCGCTTGAGAAGCCCCAGCGTCATGCTGAGGCTTTTGTAGAAGCCGGGGAGGGCTTCTGATCCTGGGAAGGAGCTGCGTGTTGCTGTCTCTTCCCTCGACCTTTGCCTCGTGGCAGATATGAATAGCCCTTTGCTCTCTTATTTTTAAAGGAACGAAAGGGCTGCGGTTGAAAAGTCGGTGCCTTTTTCTGTTGGGGAGTGACTTGAGGTAGAAAGGTGGATTTCCCGGCTGTAGCCGTGGCCACCAAATCTGATAGACCGACTCCAAATAACTCCTCCCCTTTATACGGCAAAACTTCCATATGCCGTTTTGAATCCGCATCGCCTGTCCACTGTCGCGTCCATAAAGCTCTTCTGGCCGAAATGGACATAGCACTTACCCGTGATGCCAGTGTGCATATATCCCTCTGTGCATCACGCATATAAAGAAATGCATCCTTTATTTGTTCTAACGACAGTAAAATATTGTCCCTGTCCAGGGTATCAATATTTTCAATCAGGGATTCTGACCAAACTACCCCCGCACTGCCCATCCAGGCAGTTGCTACAGCTGGTCGTAGTATAACACCTGCATGTGTGTATATACTTTTTTGGATATTTTCCATCCTCCTATCTGATGGATCTTTAAGTGCGGCCGTCTCAGGAGAGGGTAACGCCACTTGTTTAGATAAGCGTGTTAGCGCCTTGTCCACCCTAGGAGGTGTTTCCCAGCGCTCCCTAACCTCTGGCGGGAAAGGGTATAATGCCAATAATTTCTTTGAAATTATCAGCTTTTTATCAGGGGCAACCCACGCTTCATTACACACGTCATTTAGTTCTTCTGATTCAGGAAAAACTATAGGTAGTTTTTTCATACCCCACATAATACCCTGTTTAGTGGTACCTGTAGTATCAGCTAAATGTAACGCCTCCTTCATTGCCAAAATCATATAACGTGTGGCCCTACTGGAAAATACGGTTGATTCGTCACCGTCACCACTGGAGTCATCGCCTGTGTCTGGGTCTGTGTCGACCGACTGAGGCAAAGGGCGTTTCACAGCCCCTGACGGTGTTTGAGTCGCCTGGACAGGCACTAATTGATTGTCCGGCCGTCTCATGTCGTCAAACGACTGCTTTAGCGTGTTGACACTATCCCGTAGTTCCATAAATAAAGGCATCCATTCTGGTGTCGACTCCCTAGGGGGTGACATCCTCATATTTGGCAATTGCTCCGCCTCCACACCAATATCGTCCTCATACATGTCGACACACACGTACCGACACACAGCAGACACACAGGGAATGCTCCTAACGAAGACAGGACCCACTAGCCCTTTGGGGAGACAGAGGGAGAGTTTGCCAGCACACACCAAAAGCGCTATATATATATCAGGGATAGCCTTATAATAAGTGCTCCCTTATAGCTGCTTTGTTATATCAAAATATCGCCATAAATGTGCCCCCCCCTCTCTGTTTTACCCTGTTTCTGTAGTGCAGTGCAGGGGAGAGACTTGGGAGCCGTCCTGAGCAGCGGAGCTGTGAGAGGAAATGGCGCCGTGTGCTGAGGAGATAGGCCCCGCCCCTTTTCCGGCGGGCTCGTCTCCCGCTATTTAGAAAAATTAGGCAGGGGTTAAATATCTCCATATAGCCTCTAGGGCTATATGTGAGGTATTTTTAGCCTTTATAGGTACTCATTTGCCTCCCAGGGCGCCCCCCTCCCAGCGCCCTGCACCCTCAGTGACTGCCGTGTGAAGTGTGCTGAGAGGAAAATGGCGCACAGCTGCAGTGCTGTGCGCTACCTTTAGAAGACTGCAGGAGTCTTCAGCCGCCGATTCTGGACCTCTTCTGATTTCAGCATCTGCAAGGGGGCCGGCGGCGTGGCTCCGGTGACCATCCAGGCTGTACCTGTGATCGTCCCTCTGGAGCTTGATGTCCAGTAGCCAAGAAACCAATCCATCCTGCACGCAGGTGAGTTGACTCCTTCTCCCCTCAGTCCCTCGCTGCAGTGATCCTGTTGCCAGCAGGAATCACTGTAAAATAAAAAACCTAGCTAAACTTTCTCTAAGCAGCTCTTTAGGAGAGCCACCTAGATTGCACCCTTCTCGGCCGGGCACAAAAATCTAACTGGAGTCTGGAGGAGGGTCATAGGGGGAGGAGCCAGTGCACACCACCTGATCGGAAAAAGCTTTACTTTTTGTGCCCTGTCTCCTGCGGAGCCGCTATTCCCCCCATGGTCCTTTCAGGAACCCCAGCATCCACTAGGACGATAGAGAAATGTGCTGTACCTTCTTGTAAAATAATCCCACCAAAGTCATTGCACAACTCAGCAAGTGAAGGAAGCAAAAGTCTGTAGCCGATTAGGACTTAGTAACTGTTATAATTGACGACTGTAACCATTAAGTAGAGCAGCGATTTTCAACCGCTGTGCCGCGGCACACTAGTGTGCCGCGAGCGTTCTCTAGGTGTGCCGCCGGCAGCCAGATATGCTCCCCACCGCTGCCCGCCAGAGAGATCCGTTGCCGCCCGCCAGCCAGAGACCCGCCGCCAGCCGGAATCAATAGCCGGCTCGGACAGCGCTGTGCAGTGTGCACTTCCGCGTGTGTGACTCATAGGTCACGCACGCTACGTCTCATTCCTGCCTGGAGTGCTCTCCCGCCCGCCCACTGGCCACTCCACGTCCCATTCCTGCCTGGAGTGTACGTCCGTCCGTCCACTGGCCATTCCACGTCGCATTCCTGCCTGGAGTGTCCGTCCGTCCACTGGCCACTGCTGCTCCTCCATCCATGCTGTCATCTCAGCGTTACAGATGCAGGTTTTATATTTAAAATAAAAAATGTATTTATGTAAGCAATGTTTGGAATCACTGTGGGGGGGGGGGGGGGATGTGGGTGGCAGCAATTATTATTGGGGGCAGTGGGTGGAATTATTATGGGGGGCAATGGGGTGGAATTACTGGGGGGGGGCAATGGGGTGGAATTACTGGGGGGGCAGTGTGTGGAATTACTGGGGGGAAAGTGTATGACATTATTAAGGATTAGATATGTTTTACCGACAAACGTGATGTTGGCTGTCAGTATACCGATCGCGGCATCCCGTCAGTTTAATTACTGTGGGGGCCAATGTGTTTTTTTTTCCCGTGGCGCACTGATGGTGTGCCTTGGCAATTTTAAACTTTTATCGGTGTGCCGCGAATTGAAAAAGGTTGAAAATCACTGAAGTAGAGTGATGCCTAATATGACGCTTTTCCTTAATTCGCCATTGTGAGGAGAATACACATAGCGGGCAAAGGACAGTAAGCACTGTATGGCTTCTGAAGGAAGTGTTACTCAATAAAAATGAGCAAGATACAAACATTCAGTACCAAGCAGCCTCAATCACTTGAAATCTAAACTCAGGGATGACACACACATTGAGTCAGAATAATTTGTGCTTATTTTGAAAACACATAAAAAATAATATCTGAAAATGAAATTACTTTGTTACTGTTTATTCAGACAGGAAGCAGTTATCCACTTTGTCAAGCATTGTGAGGAAACAGTGAAGCAGGTGTCGGCAAGTATTACTTAAAGCATTTTACGCCCACCATCAGTACAACTGTAGACATGATTAATTACCATCTTGCTTGCAGTTGCACTGATGGTGCCCGAAACATGCTTTAACCAGTTAACTGACAAATTACATAAAGTAAATGATGGTTCACATAATGAAGGTATGTGAAAATTATAATATAGAAAAAAATAAGAATTTACTCACCGGTAATTCTATTTCTCGTAGTCCGTAGTGGATGCTGGGGACTACGTAAGGACCATGGGGAATAGCGGCTCCGCAGGAGACTGGGCACAACTAAGAAAGATTTAGGACTACCTGGTGTGCACTGGCTCCTCCCTCTATGCCCCTCCTCCAGACCTCAGTTAGGAAACTGTGCCCGGGAGAGCTGACAC
This sequence comes from Pseudophryne corroboree, assembly GCF_028390025.1. Lineage (NCBI taxonomy): Eukaryota > Metazoa > Chordata > Amphibia > Anura > Myobatrachidae > Pseudophryne > Pseudophryne corroboree. The sequence continues at coordinate 356,309,787 of NC_086444.1, read as the reverse complement.
AATAAGGAAAGGATTTGGAATCCCGGGTAAGACTCATACCAGCCACACCAATCACACCGTACAACTCGTGATACTATACCCAGTGAACAGTATGAATAACAACTGAGCCTCTCAAACAGATGGCTCCAAACAATAACCCTTTAGTTAGGCAATAACTATATACAAGTATTGCAGACAATCCGCACTTGGGATGGGCGCCCAGCATCCACTACGGACTACGAGAAATAGAATTACCGGTGAGTAAATTCTTATTTTCTCTGACGTCCTAGTGGATGCTGGGGACTCCGTAAGGACCATGGGGATTATACCAAAGCTCCCAAACGGGCGGGAGAGTGCGGATGACTCTGCAGCACCGAATGAGCAAACTCAAGGTCCTCCTCAGCCAGGGTATTAAACTTGTAGAATTTAGCAAATGTGTTTGAACCCGACCAAGTAGCAGCTCGGCAAAGTTGTAAAGCCGAGACCCCTCGGGCAGCCGCCCAAGAAGAGCCCACTTTCCTCGTGGAATGGGCTTTTACAGATTTAGGATGCGGCAGTCCAGCCGCAGAATGTGCAAGTTGAATCGTACTACAGATCCAGCGAGCAATAGACTGCTTTGAAGCAGGAGCACCCAGCTTGTTGGGTGCATACAGGATAAATAGCGAGTCAGTTTTCCTGACTCCAGCCGTCCTGGAAACAGATTTTCAGGGCCCTGACTACGTCCAGCAACTTGGAATCCTCCAAGTCCTTAGTAGCCGCAGGCACCACAATAGGTTGGTTCAAATAAAAAGCTGATACCACCTTAGGAAGAAATTGGGGACGAGTCCTCAATTCCGGCCTATCCATATGGAAAATCAGATAAGGGCTTTTACATGACAAAGCCGCCAATTCTGACACACGCCTGGCCGAAGCCAAGGCCAACAGCATGACCACTTTCCACGTGAGATATTTTAGTTCCACGGTTTTAAGTGGCTCAAACCAATGTGACTTAAGGAAATCCAACACCACGTTGAGATCCCAAGGTGCCACTGGAGGCACAAAAGGGGGCTGAATATGCAGCACTCCTTTAACAAACGTCTGAACTACAGGCAGTGAAGCCAGTTCTTTTTGGAAGAAAATCGACAGAGCCGAAATCTGGACCTTAATGGAACCTAATTTGAGGCCCATAGTCACCCCTGACTGTAGGAAGTGCAGAAATCGACCCAGCTGAAATTCCTCCGTTGGGGCCCTTCTGGCCTCACACCACGCAACATATTTTCGCCATATGCGGTGATAATGGTTTGCGGTCACCTCCTTCCTAGCTTTAATCAGCGTAGGGATGACTTCCTCCGGAATGCCTTTTTCCTTCAGGATCCGGTGTTCAACCGCCATGCCGTCAAACGCAGTCGCGGTAAGTCTTGGAACAGACAGGGTCCCTGCTGCAGCAGGTCCTGTCTGAGCGGCAGAGGCCATGGTTCCTCTGATATCATTTCTTGAAGTTCTGGGTACCAAGCTCTTCTTGGCCAATCCGGAACAATGATTATAGTTCTTACTCTTCTCCTTCTTATTATCCTCAGTACCTTGGGTATGAGAGGAAGAGGAGGGAACACATAAACCGACTGGTACACCCACGGTGTCACTAAAGCGTCCACAGCTATCGCCTGAGGGTCCCTTGACCTGGCGCAATATCTTTTTAGCTTTTTGTTGAGGCGGGACGCCATCATGTCCACCTGTGGCCTTTCCCACCGGTGTACAACCATTTGGAAGACTTCTGGATGAAGTCCCCACTCTCCCGGGTGGAGGTCGTGTCTGCTGAGAAAGTCTGCTTCCCAGTTGTCCACTCCGGGAATGAACACTGCTGACAGTGCTAACACATGATTTTCCGCCCATCGTAGAATCCTTGTGGCTTCTGCCATCGCCATCCTGCTTCTTGTGCCGCCCTGTCGGTTTACATGGGCGACCGCCGTGATGTTGTCTGACTGGATCAGCACCGGCTGGTGTTGAAGCAGGGGTCTTGCCTGACTTAGGGCATTGTAAATGGCCCTTAGTTCCAGAA